>NC_069508.1:109757392-110057392 GCF_027579735.1 Bombina bombina | reverse complement strand
AAGGGAATGCCTTAAAGGGACATAAAACTCCCCAAAAATCATTCATTATTCAGATAAAACATACCATTTTAAAAAACTTTCACATTTACTTCTATTGTCAAATTTGCTTAGTTTTCTTGTTTTCCTTTGTTGAAAAGCAGAGAGGTAAGTTCAAGAGTGTGCACGTGTCTGCAGCACTATATAGCAACTGTTTTGTGGCAATTTTATACATTAGCAAGAGCACTATTTCCTGTCATGTGGTGCTGCAGATATGTGCACGCTACCTATCTGGATAGCTCTTTGACAAAGAATAACATGAGAACGATGGAAAGTTGATAATAGAAGTAAATTGGAAACTTTTTTTTAAATTGTATTCTCTATCTGAATCAAGAAAAAAAAACATTTTTGGTTTCATGTCCCTTTAAGAAGCATAGGAGAAAAAAGGGGAGCGATTTCTAAAAGGTAAACTTGTTAAAGTGACGGTATCACCATATAATCATAAGTATCAGAATGTGAGAGTACACATATGTCTGTGAAACCATCTTGTGTGTGTATTCACTGTTCTTACCTTCTAAATTGATAAAATGGGGTCCTATTTGGCAGCAGGGTTTGTAGAAATGTAATACAATAAACCCATAGAGGGAGCTTTACAGTTTATTAGTGACAGACACTCTGTGGTAGATTGTCTTTATTGTAAATGAAACTGTGCAGCTAGACCCTGTTTAATAAAGAAAGCTGATTAAAATGAAAATGAGACTACATTTATCTTTGTATAGGACATATCAAAATATTGTTTGCACTAGTAGGGAGTGAAGGCATATTTCAATACTGCTGTTAAAGTGACCCCTTGCAAAGAATAGATTTCGTTATCATACCACAAATATATTTGAAAACCCTTTGATTCATGCATTACAGTGGAGGTTTTCTAATAGACTTCAGTGTCTTTGAATTTTAAAATTTTACAAATAGTCGTGTGAGGTACTTCTCATTGGAATTCTAATGGATTAAAATAGACCTAAATGTATGCTAGAAAGAATATATCCTGTGCTGAAAACAAGAATATTACAATGGATATTCAAACTATAAGCCCACAAAAGATATGTGACAGCACCACAATATAGTAAGTGAAAGACTTTTATTAGAGGATCCAAGACCTCAGAAAAAGCGACGTTTTGGACCTACATGGTCCTAAATCATGCATAGCTATACAGGTGAACATTCACAATGAAATAATTTGTCTTGTCCATTCAGATCACTGATTTTCACTAAGGTTCTTTAACCCCAAAAATGCTGGACACAAGATAAAACTTAAAAAATTCAATAAATACATACTAGTGACATCTAGTGGAACAAAAAGAACATTACAATTAAAAAACAATTCTATAAGAACAAATGCAAATCATAATCTTTATTCAAACCATTTGGATGTAGAGTATTAAGAAACGTAATCCACAGAAAAGCCGGAAGGGGAGGAGGCATGGAGGCGCCGTGCCGTTGCTCAGCTGGGAAAGAGCTATCCCCGGTAAACTAAAAAAACTCTGCAGGCATTTCCTAGGAGCCGCTCTGCTTTGCTACTCAGCTGGCTACTGGATTACCGCACTTGCTGCAGCCTGCATACACACCCGCCTTGACGTATCAGGGAGTGTGGTGTGATACCCGGTCCTTTCAGAGGTGTTGCTTGGCCCTACCCCGGGCCCATCTGGGTAATACTCTGACTTTCTCTTACCTCATCTTAAGCACTCAAGGGGGCTCTACATACCTGCCTGCAGGGGCCCTACATACCCGCACACACCCGCACCTGATAAGTCACTATTGACCAGCCTGGTCTGGAAATTGTGTGATAGACGACGAGTGCCGGGTTTTTGGGGAGCCGACAGGGCGTCATCTTTTGCATCTAAACCGCCCCATCAAACACTCTATTGGAGGTGAAGGAGACAGTTGCTGTGGCCGGTGACAGGCACTTTCTGCCTGAGAGTGTACAGCCCGCTGTCTGCACAGCCCGCTGCCCGCGGCCACATAGAGGTGTGATACCTGAAACAGCTAATTGCCATTCTTGCCGCTTCAAGGATTCAGAGGGAGGCACTCGCTTGGTGTCGGTGGGAGCACAGAGGACCGTCTCACCGTAACCTGGGAGATTCATATTTACTGTGAGCCGGCCAGAGCTATCGAAGTCATCTCTAAAGGGCTTCCAGTCTAACCCTAAAGAGCTACAAAGAAGATCCCCATCGTTTGTACCCACACTTTTTTGAGAAGCAATATATTGAGGGTACCTAGAATCTGGTCTCTGCATATCTGGGGAAAGCCTGTTAAACCCTGTTGCAGTCTCTACAACCTCCAAGCTTTCTTGGTAAGACTGTTCTTATTTATGGGAAAAAACATAATTTATGTAAGAACTTACCTGATAAATTCATTTCTTTCATATTAACAAGAGTCCATGAGCTAGTGACGTATGGGATATACATTCCTACCAGGAGGGGCAAAGTTTCCCAAACCTTAAAATGCCTATAAATACACCCCTCACCACACCCACAAATCAGTTTAACGAATAGCCAAGAAGTGGGGTGATAAGAAAAAAAGTGCGAAGCATATAAAATAAGGAATTGGAATAATTGTGCTTTATACAAAAAAATCATAACCACCACAAAAAAGGGTGGGCCTCATGGACTCTTGTTAATATGAAAGAAATGAATTTATCAGGTAAGTTCTTACATAAATTATGTTTTCTTTCATGTAATTAACAAGAGTCCATGAGCTAGTGACGTATGGGATAATGAATACCCAAGATGTGGATCTTTCCACACAAGAGTCACTAGAGAGGGAGGGACAAAATAAAGACAGCCAATTCCTGCTGAAAATAATCCACACCCAAAATAAAGTTTAATGAAAAACATAAGCAGAAGATTCAAACCGAAACCACTGCCTGAAGTACCTTTCTACCAAAAACTGCTTCAGAAGAAGAGAATACATCAAAATGGTAGAATTTAGTAAAAGTATGCAAAGAGGACCAAGTCGCTGCTTTGCAAATCTGATCAACTGAAGCTTCATTCCTAAACGCCCAGGAAGTAGAAACTGACCTAGTAGAATGAGCTGTAATCCTCTGAGGCGGAGTCTTACCCGATTTAACATAGGCAAGATGAATTAAAGATTTCAACCAGGATGCCAAAGAAATGGCAGAAGCTTTCTGGCCTTTTCTAGAACCAGAAAAGATGACAAATAGACTAGAAGTCTTTCGGAAAGATTTAGTAGCTTCAACATAATATTTCAAAGCTCTAACAACATCCAAAGAATGTAACGATTTCTCCTTAGAATTCTTAGGATTAGGACATAATGAAGGAACCACGATTTCTCTACTAATGTTGTTGGAATTCACAACCTTAGGTAAAAATTCAAAAGAAGTTCGCAACACCGCCTTATCCTGATGAAAAATCAGAAAAGGAGACTCACAAGAAAGAGCAGATAATTCAGAAACTCTTCTGGCAGAAGAGATGGCCAAAAGGAACAAAACTTTCCAAGAAAGCAATTTAATGTCCAATGAATGCATAGGTTCAAACGGAGGAGCTTGAAGAGCTCCCAGAACCAAATTCAAACTCCATGGAGGAGAAATTGACTTAATGACAGGTTTTATACGAACCAAAGCTTGTACAAAACAATGAATATCAGGAAGAATAGCAATCTTTCTGTGAAAAAGAACAGAAAGAGCAGAGATTTGTCCTTTCAAGGAACTTGCGGACAAACCCTTATCTAAACCATCCTGAAGAAATTGTAATATTCTCGGAATTCTAAAAGAATACCAAGAAAAATGATGAGTAAGACACCAAGAAATATAAGTCTTCCAGACTCTATAATATATCTCTCTAGATACAGATTTACGAGCCTGTAACATAGTATCAATCACAGAGTCAGAGAAACCTCTTTGACTAAGAATCAAGCGTTCAATCTCCATACCTTTAAATTTAAGGATTTCAGATCCGGATGGAAAAAAGGACCTTGCGACAGAAGGTCTGGTCTTAACGGAAGAGTCCATGGTTGGCAAGATGCCATCCGGACAAGATCCGCATACCAAAACCTGTGAGGCCATGCCGGAGCTATTAGCAGAACAAACGAGCATTCCCTCAGAATCTTGGAGATTACTCTTGGAAGAAGAACTAGAGGCGGAAAGATATAGGCAGGATGATACTTCCAAGGAAGTGATAATGCATCCACTGCCTCCGCCTGAGGATCCCGGGATCTGGACAGATACCTGGGAAGTTTCTTGTTTAGATGAGAGGCCATCAGATCTATCTCTGGAAGCCCCCACATTTGAACAATCTGAAGAAATACCTCTGGGTGAAGAGACCATTCGCCCGGATGCAACGTTTGGCGACTGAGATAATCCGCTTCCCAATTGTCTACACCTGGGATATGAACCGCAGAGATTAGACAGGAGCTGGATTCCGCCCAAACCAAAATTCGAGATACTTCTTTCATAGCCAGAGGACTGTGAGTCCCTCCTTGATGATTGATGTATGCCACAGTTGTGACATTGTCTGTCTGAAAACAAATGAACGATTCTCTCTTCAGAAGAGGCCAAAACTGAAGAGCTCTGAAAATTGCACGGAGTTCCAAAATATTGATCGGTAATCTCACCTCCTGAGATTCCCAAACTCCCTGTGCCGTCAGAGATCCCCACACAGCTCCCCAACCTGTGAGACTTGCATCTGTTGAAATTACAGTCCAGGTCGGAAGAACAAAAGAAGCCCCCTGAATTAAACGATGGTGATCTGTCCACCACGTTAGAGAGTGTCGAACAATCGGTTTTAAAGATATTAATTGATATATCTTCGTGTAATCCCTGCACCATTGGTTCAGCATACAGAGCTGAAGAGGTCGCATGTGAAAACGAGCAAAGGGGATCGCGTCCGATGCAGCAGTCATAAGACCTAGAATTTCCATGCATAAGGCTACCGAAGGGAATGATTGAGACTGAAGGTTTCGACAAGCTGTAATCAATTTTAGACGTCTCTTGTCTGTTAAAGACAGAGTCATGGACACTGAATCTATCTGGAAACCCAGAAAGGTTACCCTTGTTTGAGGAATCAAAGAACTTTTTGGTAAATTGATCCTCCAACCATGATCTTGAAGAAACAACACAAGTCGATTCGTATGAGACTCTGCTAAATGTAAAGACTGAGCAAGTACCAAGATATCGTCCAAATAAGGAAATACCACAATACCCTGTTCTCTGATTACAGACAGAAGGGCACCGAGAATCTTTGTGAAAATTCTTGGAGCTGTAGCAAGGCCAAACGGTAGAGCCACAAATTGGTAATGCTTGTCTAGAAAAGAGAATCTCAGGAACTGAAAATGATCTGGATGAATCGGAATATGCAGATATGCATCCTGTAAATCTATTGTGGACATATAATTCCCTTGCTGAACAAAAGGCAATATAGTCCTTACAGTTACCATCTTGAACATTGGTATCCTTACATAACGATTCAATAATTTTAGATCCAGAACTGGTCTGAAGGAATTCTCCTTCTTTGGTACAATGAAGAGATTTGAATAAAACCCCATCCCCTGTTCCGGAACTGGAACTGGCATAATTACTCCAGCCAACTCTAGATCTGAAACACAATTCAGAAATGCTTGAGCTTTCACTGGATTTACTGGGACACGGGAAAGAAAAAATCTCTTTGCAGGAGGTCTCATCTTGAAACCAATTCTGTACCCTTCTGAAACAATGCTCTGAATCCAAAGATTGTGAACAGAATTGATCCAAATTTCTTTGAAAAAACGTAACCTGCCCCCTACCAGCTGAACTGGAATGAGGGCCGTACCTTCATGTGAACTTAGAAGCAGGCTTTGCCTTTCTAGCAGGCTTGGATTTATTCCAGACTGGAGATGGTTTCCAAACTGAAACTGCTCCTGAGGACGAAGGATCAGGCTTTTGTTCTTTGTTGAAACGAAAGGAACGAAAACGATTGTTAGCCCTGTTTTTACCTTTAGATTTTTTATCCTTGTGGTAAAAAAGTTCCTTTCCCACCAGTAACAGTTGAAATAATAGAATCCAACTGAGAACCAAATAATTTGTTTCCCTGGAAAGAAATGGAAAGTAGAGTTGATTTAGAAGCCATATCAGCATTCCAAGTCTTAAGCCATAAAGCTCTTCTGGCTAAGATAGCTAGAGACATAAACCTAACATCAACTCTAATAATATCAAAAATGGCATCACAGATAAAATTATTAGCATGCTGAAGAAGAAGAATAATATCATGAGAATCACGATTTGCTACTTGTTGCGCTAGGGTTTCCAACCAAAAAGTTGAAGCTGCAGCAACATCAGCCAATGATATAGCAGGTCTAAGAAGATTACCTGAACACAGATAAGCTTTTCTTAGAAAGGATTCAATTTTTCTATCTAAAGGATCCTTAAACGAGGTACCATCTGACGTAGGAATGGTAGTACGTTTAGCAAGGGTAGAAATAGCCCCATCAACTTTAGGGATTTTGTCCCAAAATTCTAACCTGTCAGGCGGAACAGGATATAATTGCTTAAAACGTTTAGAAGGAGTAAATGAATTACCCAATTTATCCCATTCTTTGGAAATCACTGCAGAAATAGCATTAGGAACAGGAAAAACTTCTGGAATAACCGCAGGAGCTTTAAAAACCTTATCCAAACGTATAGAATTAGTATCAAGAGGACTAGAATCCTCTATTTCTAAAGCAATTAGTACTTCTTTAAGTAAAGAGCGAATAAATTCCATCTTAAATAAATATGAAGATTTATCAGCATCAATCTCTGAGATAGAATCCTCTGAACCAGAAGAGTCCAAAGAATCAGAATGATGGTGTTCATTTAAAAATTCATCTGTAGAGAGAGAAGATTTAAAAGACTTTTTACGTTTACTAGAAGGAGAAATAACAGACAAAGCCTTCTTTATGGATTCAGAAACAAAATCTCTTATGTTATCAGGAACATTCTGCACCTTAGATGTTGAGGGAACTGCAACAGGCAATGGTACATTACTAAAGGAAATATTATCTGCTTTAACAAGTTTGTCATGACAATTATTACAAACAACAGCTGGAGGAATAGCTACCAAAAATTTACAGCAGATACACTTAGCTTTGGTAGATCCAGCAGGCAGTGATTTTCCTGTAGTATCTTCTGGCTCAGATGCAACGTGAGACATCTTGCAATATGTAAGAGAAAAAACAACATATAAAGCAAAATAGATCAAATTCCTTATAAGACAGTTTCAGGAATGGGAAAGAATGCCAAATATCAAGCTTCTAGCAACCAGAAGCAAATGAAAAATGAGACTGAAATAATGTGGAGACAAAAGCGACGCCTATTCTTTTTTTTTTTTTTTTTTTTTTTAGCGCCAAATAAGACGCCCACATTATTTGGCGCCTAAATGCTTTTGGCGCCAAAAATGACGCCACATCCGGAACGCCGACATTTTTGGCGCAAAATAACGTCAAAAAATGACGTAACTTCCGGCGACACGTATGACGCCGGAAACGGAAAAGAATTTTTGCGCCAAAAAAGTCCGCGCCAAGAATGACGCAATAAAATGAAGCATTTTCGGCCCCCGCGAGCCTAACAGCCCACAGGGAAAAAAGTCAAATTTTTGAGGTAAGAAAAATATGATAATTCAATGCATAATCCCAAATATGAAACTGACTGTCTGAAAATAAGGAAAGTTGAACATTCTGAGTCAAGGCAAATAAATGTTTTGAATACATATATTTAGAACTTTATAAATAAAGTGCCCAACCATAGCTTAGAGTGTCACAGAAAATAAGACTTACTTACCCCAGGACACTCATCTACATGTTTGTAGAAAGCCAAACCAGTACTGAAACGAGAATCAGTAGAGGTAATGGTAAATATAAGAGTATATCGTCGATCTGAAAAGGGAGGTAAGAGATGAATCTCTACGACCGATAACAGAGAACCTTATGAAATAGACCCCGTAGAAGGAGATCACTGCATTCAATAGGCAATACTCTCTTCACATCCCTCTGACATTCACTGCACGCTGAGAGGAAAACCGGGCTCCAACTTGCTGCGGAGCGCATATCAACGTAGAATCTAGCACAAACTTACTTCACCACCTCCCTTGGAGGCAAAGTTTGTAAAACTGATTTGTGGGTGTGGTGAGGGGTGTATTTATAGGCATTTTAAGGTTTGGGAAACTTTGCCCCTCCTGGTAGGAATGTATATCCCATACGTCACTAGCTCATGGACTCTTGTTAATTACATGAAAGAAATTACAGCTTAACTGGACAAAGCGAACTTGAATTTTGTATGACTATGCACCAATAAGGGTCTGACGCTTCTCTGAACTGAGTTAATTGCTGTTATAAGCATATTTGTCTTTGCATTATTTTTTTGCACTTTTTTCTCCTATTTCCTATTGTGTGGGTTTGTTCAATAGTCCACTACATCTGCAATAATATATGCATAGGGGATATCCTGATTATCTGTGATAGAGCGTTGTTGAATTATTTTAACTCTTTCTTTAGTGCAATACACTAAGCAAATTACATTCTTTTTGAATTTCTGATATGCCGAATCTCAAAAAGTATACTTGATATTTGTCGTTATACCCGCTTTTCTGAACCTCCTTTTTCTTTCCTTTTTTACTGCCCTTCCAAAGGAAAAAAGGGAAAGAAAAAAATAAAAAAAAAAGAAGAAAAGAAAAAAGAGGAAGGAAAGGAATAAAGAAAGGAAGGGGAAAAAAAAAAAAAGGGATTTGTTCATTATATGATTCACGATCACTAAAAATAAACACACAAAGTTTTTTTTCACATTTTTTTTTTTTTTTGCACTTTACTTTAGAGATTTCTTTCTCTCTCACCAGGGGTTGTTTTTACCTACCCCTTAGACTTACTCTAAATATACACACTTTCTTCCTCACTTTGGTCCGCTGACCATATTTGCATAAGATTAAACGGGCGTTGCAGCCCTCTTTCGTTTACACAGGTAAACGTTATAACAAACAACTCAATATTTAGCTGTTTACTGCTGTCACTTTTTGCACTTATTTTTTTCATGGACAAATTCATGACCAATCTTAAAACACATTCCCCCAACATGCCGCCCAAGACAAGAGATAGAAGGGCCAGAACTAGTGTTGATAATTCAACAAACCTAGCCCATAATACTAATACAGCGGATATGATAGCAACAGAACCACAAGATATTGTTAAACAAATTTCTGATCTCATGATTCCACAATTTGATCAGTTGAAGCTTGATATATCTAATCTCGCTAGCGAATTCAAACATTTTACACATAGATTAAATGAGGCTGAACAGCGTATATCAGATTTAGAAGATACCAATAATCATCAAGCAACAATTATACAAGATCAAGCAACACAACTAACTAATATTCAGTATAAATTGAACGAGATCGAAGATCGCGCTAGACGTAATAATATCAGGGTTATTGGCGTTCCTGAATCTAGCGCATACCAGGATCTCCTTGAATTTATATCAAATAGATTACCACAGGAACTTGGTGTGGACCCTAGCTTACTCCCACTCTCAGTTGAGAGGGCGCATCGTATTGGAACCCCCAAAACTTTTTCTGATGGTACACTTAAAAATAGACCAGTAATCGCAAAGCTCCTGAATTACCAGGACAAACTCAGCATTTTACAGCATTACAGGAAAAAGATCCCCTTTTCAATAGATGAGAAACCAATTTTAATTTTTCAAGATTTTTCATCAGAAACCACACAAAAACGCAAAGAAATGTCCCCTCTTTGTACTAAATTGATAGCCAATGGCATTAAAGCCACAGTCATCTACCCCGCCAAAATAAAAATATTGGATGACAATGAATCTATATTGCTGAGTTCTCTAGGTGAAGTCAGGGACTTTGCAAAAAAAAGGGGGCTCACACTTTCCTGATTAAATATGTCATCCCTAAGCCAAGGGGGTAAAAAAAGAGAAAGGAAAAAAGAATGAAAGAAATTTTTTAAATGAAATATGCTAATAAGAAGAGGGGTAAATTTCCTTTCCTTTTTAAAAAGAAACCTAAATATGATTGATATCAATATGAAGCTAGTTAAGCTTGTTTTTTCTTTTTTTATCTTGTGTTTTAATAAATTTAAAATTGCCATTCATGATCCACAAATCATATGAGTATTCCAGATGTACTTTCTTCTTTTACATGTTGTTTTTCCTTTTTTTTTTTTTCCCTCTCTTCTCCCTCCCCTCTCTCTCCCCCCCCTCCATATTACGCACTTTTCTGTTGTCACCTATCTCTATATCACCTAACCCCTGGGCTCTTCCCCCCCATTCCCCCCTTCAAGAGGAGGAAAACGGGGAAAAGAAACTTAGTATTTATTCATTTTTTGTATTCTCTAGACTTCGACTTAATGAATCCTAAACTTAATCTAGCAACATGGAATGTCGGCGGTATCACATCACCTCAAAAACGAAAAAAAATAATTTCTCACTTAAATAGATACAAGCCAGACATAGTGTTCCTACAGGAGACACATTTACAAGAAACAGAACTCACTAAATTAAAACAGGATGGATTGGTGCAGTAGTAGGTACTCCATGTAAATGCAGGAAAAAGGGTGTGGCAATCCTATTTAATAAAAAATTGCAATACAATATCCTAAGTTCCGAATTAGACCCAGATGAAAGATTCCTTATTATGCAGGTAATGATACAAGGCATGCTTTTTAATTTTTGCAATATTTATGCCCCTAATAACCCGGATGAAAATTTCTGGGATGATCTTCAGAGGAAACTGCTGCATCTTTATTCAAAAAATTTGATTATCGCAGGCGACTTTAATTTAACTGCGTATCCGACTTTAGACAGGCTTAAACCTTCATTAAATAAAAATAGCAAACAGGAGTCTAAAATTCTTAAAAACTTTATTAGATTACTTCATATTAAGGATATTTGGCGTATTCATAACCCAGATGTAAGACACTTCTCATGTGAGTCCAAATCTCATCAAACAATGTCCAGAATAGACTATTTCTTCGTCTCTGAAAATATGTTAAGCCTAGACATGACTACAGATATAAAGGAAATAGTTATATCGGATCATGCGATCCTAACTCTATCTATCATATTAAAGCAGACCCAACTTCCTTCCAATAATAGACTTTTTTCCCAAGATATCTGGCAGACAATGTTAAATTTAAAGCATGGCTGAAAATTAAATGGAAAGAGTTTTTTGATATAAATGCCTCCCCGAACATACACACTGAAACATTGTGGGAATCATTTAAGGCCGTAATTAGGGGTGAGATTAAAGCCTATTTAATTATCCAAAAAAGGAAAAGTATAAAGCGGGATAACCAACTTGCTAATCAGCTTCGTAACGCTTACAATACATACATTAGTGACCCATCAAGAAAATGTTGGGAGCTGTATCAAGTGGCTAAAAAAGAAAGAGAAATCTTTCTTGCGCAAAAAAGTGCTCAAGAAACACTTAGATCCAGGTTTTTTTATTACAGACATGGAGGGAAAGCAGGGAAATTTCTGGCTAACTTAACCAAATCAAAAGAAAAGAAATCCATGATTGAAGCTCTTAAGTCTACATCGGTAGAATTGTTAAAAGTGAGGATATCGCCAGCGTAGTTACAAATTATTTTCAAGACCTTTATTCGGAAGAGAAAATAGACACACTGATTAAAAATAATTTTTGGCACAAGACTAAAACACCTAAAATACTGTCAGACCAAAGAGAAATACTGAATGCCCCAATTACTTCTAATGAAGTATTAAATGCAATAAAAAATGCAACATCTAACAAAGCCGCTGGGCCTGATCAGCTCCCTATAGAATTATATAAAATATTGTCAGACGACATTGTCCAAACTTTGGTCTCTTTATTTAACAGCTATTATCTGGATAAAAAAATATGCTCTAGATATTTTGCCGCATCACAAATAGTCCTTATCCTTAAAAAAGCAAGGACAAAGAGCAGATATCTTCATATAGACCGATATCGCTCCTTAATTGCGATTACAAGATTTTGATGAGTATCATAGCTGATCGCCTAAAATCTTTTATCGGGCCTTTGATACACAAGGATCAGGTGTGGTTTATGCCAGGTATAATTGCTACACGGAACCTACGGAAATTACAATTAATTCTAAATCAGTCCTGCCTGCATAAAAACCCAACATCGGATTCTGCCCTAATATTAATCGATGCTGAAAAACCCAAGTCCTCCAAGAATTTAGTGCATTCTCAGGTTACAAAGTTAATACTCACAAATCAGAAATTTTTTGGTTATTTAAAAATAAAGAATCTTATCTGCAACATCAGTTTAAAGAAGCTAAATTTAACTTTGTTTACCTGGGATTAAATTCTCCAAAAACTATAACGAATGGTATGAACTTAACTATCCACCCATTATTGCCAAAATCAGGCAGGATCTAGACAGCTGGTCAAAATTTTATCTAACTTTGTCTGGCAAAATTAACATAATTAAGATGGTGATCTTCCCTAAACTTCTCTACTGAATGCAAAATCTCCCAGTTATTATAAAACAAAAAGATATAAAACTACTTAACCAGTTATTTGCACAACTTATTTGGGGGGATAAAAGGAGGATTATCGGATTATCTAGACTTGTTTTGCCTAGACAATATGGGGGACTAAGCCTTCCAGATATTGAGACCTATAATTTAGTATGCATCTCTAAAATTGCAATTGAATGGTTGACAAATGCAGAATACATTGTGGACCAGAAGCTGGAAACAACTTTGACCAGACCCTACTCCTTAAAAGCTTTACTGCATTGTAACATGAATAAATGTCCAACTAAAATTAAATCGCTATCAAATATCTATAGCGTAATCAGGGCCTGGCAGAAACTTCTTTAAAAAATTCATATTAATTATACATTTTCCAAATATCTAACCATAACGGGTAACCCTAATTTTCCTGCAGCATTGAACTCCCGTATCTTCAATGCCTGGGCTCAACAGGGCCTTATATATATGGACCAGTTAAGAGAAAGGGGCTCAGGGGCATGTAGATCATTACAGGAACTAGCTACTGAATACGCTATTTCAAAAAAGGATTTTTTCCCCTATTTTCAAGTTCGCCATTTCTTAAAGAAATTCCCATCTGATTCTTCAGATGATTGTGCATGGAATATCCTTCAGACACCTATTAACCTCTTTAAATTAGGGAAATACAATGTAACCTCGTTATATAAATTAATTATGACAGAATTGGGGAAGGAAAACTTGGAGCACATTGCTAAAAAGTGGCAGGTAGCATCAGAAATTATAAATAAAAGTTTCACATTTGCTGACACAGCAACATTATCCACCTCATGGCGGGAGTCTCATACTAAATTAATAAATAGAACATATATTACTCCTAGTAAGAAAGCGAAATGGGATCACTCTGAGGCCTTATGTTATAAATGTAAAGCCTTTAATGCTGACCTGAGCCATTGTTTTTGGAACTGTCCCAAAATCAAGAAGTTTTGTTATAAGATTAACGACTGGCTAAATAGAATCAACTATATACACTTTCAATTCAAGTTGGAACATATAATGTTCTTTATAGATGGACATAAAATTGGTACACATAAGCATATATGTCTATTAAACTCAGCAATAATGGTCGGTAGACTACTCATATTAAAAGATTGGAAATCTAGTAAAGCCCCAACCTTAACAAAATTTATTCAAAAACTGAAAAATTTATTGATTATGGAGCAAATGGACACATCAATAAGCTCAGAAACACAAGTCAATCATTTTATATTAAAATGGTGGAACGTAATTGCTTGCTTTCCGAAGGAAATACAACTACAACTGATTTCCCCCCTTCGGGGGTCAGTGTCTATGGAGTTAACTATTGCTAAGTACAGACGATGCAGAGGTGGGTCGGGTGGGGAGACGTGGGCGGGGGGGAGAGAGAGTGAATTTCTGTTCTTTTTTTTTTTTTTTTCCCTCTTTATTATTTCATATGTCTTGTTTCGTTTTAAGATAATAAGGTCTTATTGAATAAATTATAGTGGTGAAAGATTATGACTAAGTAACCAAAATATGTTTCTTGGTTGAATTTCACATTACCCGTAATTTAGGAATTTTCTTATAAAATAATAGATTCAGTGATAGAATGTTTCCATATGATGAATAATATGACATGTTTAGTAAAATATAAGCAAGTTACACTTTATGTTATATTACTATTAAAATGTAAATGTCTTTGCTGGCAATCCTCATGATGGAGGGGATTGTCCTCTAGTCTGAGTTCTTCTGACTAATGTTATGGATAACAACCATCCATACGGACTTTGCTTTTGAAAGGTGGGTCTAATAACCTTGACCCGAGTGGATTTGATTTGATGTTATCCCAGATATTTTTGGTTACTGTGTTTTATGTTATGTATCCATTCTTTTGTACTGATGTACAGTATGATATGTTTTTCTTTTTATGTTTGTTCAATAATTTCCAATAAAGAAAAATTACATAGTTAAAAAAAAAAAAAAAAAGAAACTTAATCCACCATACTTTGTTTTGTTTTACTTTAAGCTCTCTAATCCCACCCCTTCTAATATGGGGTATATGGTCTATAACCTGGAAGCATAGTTGGCTAACCGAATGTCCTATTTGAACAAAATTGGCAGAAACTGGCAAAGTCACATCTCTTGATCTAATTGGTGTCTTATGTTCACTAAACCTATCTTTAATGGCCGTTGTTGTCTTGCTTATATAACAGAGAACAATTAAAATCTAAAGCGCCAGTACAGGCAAAATATACCCAAGAAAAAGAGAGCATGCAATTTAGTGTTTAAATAAAAAAAAATAAAAAAAAATGTATTCTTCAACAAATGTCACAAAAAGAACCTTAAAAAAAAAAAAAAAAAAAAACAATATGTATAACATGAGATGAAAATCTCCTAGGTATAAATTAAACCTTATACAAGAATTCAGACAATAAAATATGTGATTGGCCAATCTCTATTAAAATGTGAGTAATAGCTTGACAAAGGCTGAAGTAATTTCAGCGGAAACGCGTTGCGGATCTCCTAGTGTGCATCAAGAGGAAGAAAAGAAAGGATCAGCTGTAGAGCCGGCACCCCACAGCTCAAACCAGACACTCCCATAATACTAAGCTAATCAGTGCCCTAACCGGTATAGGTGATAACTGAGCAAGAGACAGAAGTGTTTGTAGCTGGGGTTTACAGCGCGGCTTCAAGATCAGCAAAAACAGTTACACTGCTTGTCTTATTTTGGAGGCATTTTTTTCTTCTAAAAGGTGACATCGGACAAAGAAGACAGCTCATTCCATTCTAAGAGCTGAACTTAAAAGGATCACTTAAACAGGTACCTGTAGTTTCTAGTGGATCCATTTGAGCACTAAAAACACTGTGCTACACTAAAGGAATCACGGATACCAGTAAATCACTCATATTCATCTGCACCTTTGTGGACATTTTACTGATATGCTGACTTATGCCATATTTAACGGAAGCTATTTGGTTTATGCACTTAGCGCACATACTCTTAGATTATCAGTAGATAATTTGATGATAGATATTGTGTTACAAATTGCTTGATATTCTGATACATACAGTTCTAGTTGCTTACATTAGTAACCTACAATATATGTGTAATTTTCCTTGAGTAAATGCTTTTATAGATTACTCACATTTTAATAGAGATTGGCCAATCACATATTTTATAGTCTGAATTCTTGTATAAGGTTTAATTTATACCTAGGAGATTTTCATCTCATGTTATACATATATTTTTTTTTTAAAGGTTCTTTTTGTGACATTTGTTGAAGAATAAATTATTTTTTTATTTAAACACTAAATTGCATGATCTCTTTTTCTTGGGTATATTTTGCCTGTACTGGCGCTTTAGATTTTAATTGTTCTCTGTTGTCCTTTCCCCTGGGGATTTAGGAGAAATATCCCCTTAAATCTTAAAGCATATATACCCTAACCTTTGCGCAGTCTGTATAACCTTTTGTAGATTGTCTTGCTTATATAGCACAGCCCACATGGGCATTTAAGTAAATAAACCGCATGATCTGTTTGACATGTATATAGACCATTCATTTTAAATTGTTTTGTCTTATCAATTTGTGCCAAATATTTTCCCCTAATTATGGAGTTACATTGTAAGGCAAGGATAACAGCCTGTATTAGGTGTTGTCAGATAATTAACAGAAGATATTATATTAGTGCCAACATCAGCCCTAACTAAGTTATCTCTAATATTTCTTACCCTGTGATATGATGATATGGATGATAGTTGAAATGTTCTAATATCTGGATTATATTGGGAGAAAAGATACCAACGTTTTCTAATAATCCTGTAAATATCTCTACTCTTATTGCTATATTCAGTAGAAAAAAATCTATCATTTTTTGTATTATGTACAGTGGATACTCTGTTTCCACTATTTTGAACCAATTTATCAGTATCAGTAAATTTTGGACCAATTGTATTGTCTAGATGGTAACTTACTTTTATCCTGCACAATTCTTTTTGCAGCTATTGACTTTTGGGTATTGATTTAAAAACATTCTCTGGATGAAAACTATCATATCACAGTAGGGTATTTTCATAAGTAGGCTTTACATAGAGATCAGTAAATAACAGATTTCTTTGTTTATAGCCTTTTGTATCCACAAAATTAATTTATTTTCTTTTAATTTGGAATAGGTTAGGGTAAATTTTAGTCCAGACATTACAGAATTGATGACCTCCAAAAATTGTAGTAAGGACTCCAATGTACCCCCCCCCCCACACACACACATACTACAAAGATATCATCTATGTAGCATGACCATGACTTACAATCCATTTTAAAAATAGGATTCTCATAGATGTATTTTCCTTGAAAACCACTCATAAAAATATTGTCTTAGGAGGGGGCACATTGAAGCCCATTGCAGTGCCTTTCTTTTGCATATAGTAAGTATCCTGGAAAACAAATAATTACAATACAGTACAAGCCTTAAAAGGTCATTAAACAAATCACATTACTAATCAAACTATAAGACCATAGATAAATGGAGAAACAGATGAATAAATATGATGGAATGACAATTTTCACAGAGTATTTATCAGTTTATCTGAAGCCTTTCCAGGAATTTCAGAAAGGAAAGAATGGAGATCACTTAGAAGAGATGGAGATAATTAAAGAAGATTAAGGATAAATTCTGACCCTAAGGTGAGTGTTTCTAGAAATCAATCTCAGTGCCATTCTACCAGTCTCTTTATAACTCACACCACATGTTAATTCATGCAGAGTGAAGACAACATGCATATCTTTTTTGGTTCAGTGCCATGTCCAAGATAAATGGAGTAATGTCTTCTTGTTAGATTATGTGCCAACTCTCTTGTTTCTAAGAACTCTGTAAATGGAAAGGTGCTGGGTTCTATATCCAAATGCCCTTTATGTTAATAATTCACATGAAATAAAAAGGAATATACCCCTGTTTCTTTATACAGGTGAACCAGTTGGAACATACTAGTTATCATCATGTTTTATATGTCACAAAGTAAAAAGAGTTTGGGATTTGCACTAAACATTCCAGTCTCATGAGTGATTCCTGTTTCATCTTGACTAAAATTATACTATTGTGTAAGATGGACATCAAAAACCTCATTTCTGCCCAGAGCGTGAGTGTTAAATAGCTTCAGACATACTTTGTCATCTTGTTTTTGGATTAATTATATTTTGAGGTTTTTAGAAATACAGTTTTTCTTTTAAGTATTCTGGAAACTAGTAATGAAATATATTTGATAGGTAGCTTATAATAAATTATTAAGCAGCAGGTTAAATGAGCACAAAGCCTCAGGACTTAACATCATGGAGTAATAATGCAATGTAGTCTTTGACATCAAATCTTCCCTGCCAGAGTCCAGATTAATCTTATACTGCTGTAGAGGACTGCAGTGGACCATTGAACAAAATTCTCAAAGCATCAAAGAAGAGTACAAAGGATTTGAGATTTTTAAGCTATTGTAGCTGGTTTTATGGTACACATTTTGTCAGAGTTGAGTTCCCTAAGGAATTTGAATACCTTAGTATGCACATAGACCACATTGGGCTATTTTCTAACAAAATTGTAATTACCTTTCTGTGGGAAGTGAGAGGATCTGGGATTGTATACTGTCTGATATGATATGTGGTACTGCTATTTTTTGTTCTTTTATAGTGCTCTAGAATAAACTTTGTGTATTATGTTACATGTTCTATATATTTATGGTAATTGACGGGATAATGGCTCTATATATGTACACATTTTCCTTGCTGCATCTTTACCTAACCTTTAGCTAGTTATTCTCACAGATTGAGGCCCCATGTACTATTCAGCAAGGGGACAATGTTCCTGATTTGGCAACCTATCTGACCGTATTCGCGGTGAACAAGCAGTAGTCTTACATGTACTATTGCACAAGCATATCAGATGCCATCCCCTGCTCTCACACAACTGCCAATATCTCCAAACAATTGTGTCTGAGGTGGCAAAGAGATTGCAAAGCAGCTGTCACAAAGGGCACAAAATTAGCACCCACAATTTTAAACTATTCTTTGTGTACTAAAATGTGTTTTTTACAGTAGTTTTACTCTGTGTTGCAAATCAGCTATTGTTTATATTATAATTCCCAGGACCTACTAGGGAAAAATTAGGAAAGGCTGGTGAAATCATCAAAGTTATGTCATTGAGCACAATTTGTGGCGGCACCCTATCATTAATCAAAGCAGTGTGTTTGCAGATAACTACAGCAATGCTCTCTGATAAAACGCCACTAGGGGACGTGAAACGCGTCAGTCGTTCACTCCTTGTCATACACTTTGTTTGCCTCAAGAAAAAATAAAGGATTTTTTTTAATTTTAATGCTAGTGCGGCCTTTCCTATTTTTGAATGCTCCAATATACACCTCTCTGCTTTGTTTTCTGACCCTGCCATAATGAAGCACACTTTAGTCTTTGCAACTTGGCATTTTCATTGGTAGGTGGGTTATTTTGTTTATTGTATATGTGTAAAGAGGCAGAGCGTCTTGTGGTACGCCTGTTATGTATGTGCTGTTAAAATAATATTATCCTCTATTAGGGAGTAGCATAAGGGACATAAAACACTTTGAAATCATAATATAAATGTTGGGGGGGTGTATTCCGATGCTTCGAACAGATCTGAATGTGCAAAAAGGTGGCCACTCCTGGCATTTGGCTCTTTTCAGAGCTTCGTTTTTTTTTTGTGAAAGTGCGACACACTAAGATCTGTGCAAATCCAGATCTTAGCGTGTTGTAATTTCACAAGAAAACACAACCCCCCGAAGAAAAAGCCAAATGGGGCGAGCGACCACCTTCTTCCACATTGAAAAGTAACAAGCCCCCTATAAATAAAAAAAAAAGGTTAAAAAGTAAAAACATAAGATTTTACAGTTAGTTGTAGCTTTAAGGACATTGCAGTTTAAGCTATGTATTTGGATCACTGTACTGTTATATTTGTAGTAAGATATTCTTACAATTATACTTATTTTATTAGATAGACTGCTTAACAGGGAGATTTACCAGCCATAACATGCACACAAAAAGATTGCTGTGTCTCCAATTCTGTATTAATTCTAAGTACAGTTTTTCTCATACTCACACATCATACATACTAGTTTATTCAATAAAAAATATACAAGCAGGAACTTCTCACACACACAGAGTTAAAATTACTTTAACTCTTCAGTTGATTCCATAATATATATTCTGCATATAATAAATTGGTACAATTCCTGATAATGCAATTTATTTGACCCTCATCATTATGGGAGCTGTTTGGGATGTTATAATTATATTTGTTCTATCTAGCTTTCTGAAAATAAGCTCCATCTATGACAGGAGCAATGCTTGTAATTATACTATTTATTAGTAAGATTATTTAAGTATAACACCAAAATTAGCACAAGTAAGCTATAAGACAAAGAACAAACATTTTAGTGGTGTCAAAAACTAATATCCAAATTAGATGAAACAATAATAGAAATCAACTTCAATAATAATTAACAGTATATTAAGGACAATCACCATATATATTAAAATACTATAATGTAACAGATGCTGTTTAGCAAAATAGTAAACATGATCATCCTATCATTATATATCAAGAAATGTCATCTTGATACTTATTGGCTGAATTAGGTACCACACAATAGATGTATTGAACGAATGAAAATCTGAAGATAGCGCAGGGTGGTTTATGTGATTGGATACAATGGGATTTTTATGCAAATATAAGGAAACAAACACGGCAGGAGAGTACCCTTTATTATAATTATTATTATACTTTATTTATAAAGCACCAACATATTCCGCAGTGCTGTCCATGAGTACTATTCATTTATATAAGATAATGATATAAAACTTGTAAGAGACAAGACAAAATTTTACAAACTCATACAGGAGGTATTAAGGTATTCCCTGTGGGAACTTACAATCTTGAAAGAAGCTTTTGAAGAGCGTGATGTGAAAAAGGCGCGTCAGGGGGCGCACATGTTAGGAGCATAGTCTTCTGATTTTTAATGTTTTTGGCTTACTTGTAGGTGTCAAACAAATAAGTTTTGGTAAACCTGCCCTTATTCACAAGTAGAGTAGATGACTATTGATAATTGCAGCTCCCACCATAGAAGGCAGCTACGTATTCAGACCAATGGCCTTCCATTACATATGCAGCGTCGCCGCAAAATCCTGCAGCCGACGCCAGATTTACCGTGATTTTGGGATTACATAGACGGCGGTAGGCATACAAGTTACGCGCAGCAAAAGAGCTGAATGCCCTTTAAAGGGCAATGGGTAGTTTTAGCGTTTTTTAGTGTTAGTAGTTTTCTTGGGGGGGGGTTTTACCTGGTTGGGGCTGTGTGTATTTTTGTGGCAAAAGAGCTGATATCTTGGGCAATGCCCTGCAAAAAGTCCTTTTAAGGGGGGGCTTTTTTTATTTTCATAGGGATTTAGGTGTAATTTATTTAAACTTTTGTAATTTTATTTTTTATTTTCTGTAATTGTTGCTTAAAGGGACAATTTTATAGAGAAATCTTACTCCATTTTTACCTCGCCATAAAAGGCAGCTGTATGCAGGCCTTGTGCTGAGTAAATGGGAGCACCGTAACTCCCGAAAATGCCTGCAAAAATAAACTAACACCTAACGCATGCGCAATGTCCATCTACCTGTCAACCGCAATCCCCCACCGCAATAACTAATAAAGTCTATTAACCTCTAAACCGCCATAGCCGACAACGCAATAAACCTAATCAAGTATTAACCCCTAAACCGCCATAGCCCACAAAGCAATAAACCTAACCCCCCTAACCTAATCCCCCTAACCTAACCCCCCTAAAAATAACTAAAATGACCCTAATTTACAAAATATAAAAAATATTTACACCTACTTCTAAAATACAAATAAACTAAGTATAAATTAAAGGGGCCGTCTAATCCAAATTCAGGAGTAGACTGTCCCTTTAAGCAAGAATTACAGAAAATAAAAAAATCTAAGATTACAGAAAATAAAAAAATAAAATTACAAAAGTTTAAATAAATTACACCTATCCCTATGAAAATAAAAAGAGCCCCCCCAAAATAAAAACACCCCCTATTCTAATCAACTACCAGTAGCCCTTAAAAGGACTTTTTGCAGGGCATTGCCCCAAGATAATCAGCTCTTTTGCCACAAAAATACACACAGCACCCCCTACCAGTAAACCCCCCCAAAAAATACTAACACTAAAAACGCTAAACTACCCATTGCCCTGAAAAGGGCATTTGTTGGGCATTGCCCTTAAAAGGCATTCAGCTCTTTTTGCTGCCCACCCTATCTAAATAAAATAAATCCCCGCAAAAAAAACCTTAAAAAACCCTCAGTCAAACCCCCAAGTGGTCCTCCCCTGTCCTGAAGTTCAGCGGAGAAGGTCCTGTTCCAGGCGGTGAAGTCTTCTTCCAAGCGGCCGACCTCTTCTTTCTTCCAGGAAACCAGCCGGCGCGGAGCGGAGGGCGGAGTTTGAAGACTGGCGACGCCTGGAACTGAAGGACCGGCGACTCTGGAACTGAAGACCGGCGACCACGGAGTCATGGAGCATGGAGGATCCTCTTCATACGATCTCCACCGTACACTGAATAGGAATTCAAGGTACGCAATTAAAAATGGCGTCCCATGAATTCCTATTGGCTGATTTGAGCCTTCAAATTCAAATCAGCCAATCGGATGAGAGCTACTGAAATCCTATTGGCTGTTCAAATCAGCCAATAGGATAAGAGCTACTGAAATCCTATTGGCTGATTTTGAACAGCCAATAGGATTTCAATAGCTCTCATCCTATTGGCTGATTTGAATTTGAAGGCTCAAATCAGCCAATAGGAATTCAAGGGACGCCATTTTTTAATTGCGTACCTTGAATTCCTATTCAGTTTCCAGAGTCGCCGGTCTTCAGTTCCAGCGTCGCCGGTCTTTACTTCCGCCCTCCGCTCCGTGCCGCTGGTTCCTGGAAGAAAGAAGAGGTTGCCGCTTGGAAAGAAGACTTCACCGCCTGGAACAGGACCTTCTCTGCTGAAATTCAGACAGGTGAGGACCACTTGGGGGTTAGACTTAGGGTTTTATTTAGATAGGGTGGGCAGCAAAAGAGCTGAATGCCCTTTTAAGGGCAATGGGTAGTTTAGTGTTTTTAGTGTTAGTATTTTTCTTGGGGGTTTTACTGGTAGGGGGGCTGTGTGTATTTTTGTGGCAAAAGAGCTGATTATCTTGGGGCAATGCCCTGCAAAAAGTCCTTTTAAGGGCTACTGGTAGTTGATTAGATTAGGGGGTGTTTTTATTTTGGGGGGGCTTTTTTATTTTCATAGGGATTAGGTGTAATTTATTTAAACTTTTGTAATTTTATTTTTTATTTTCTGTAATTGTTGCTTAAAGGGACAGTCTACTCCTGAATTTGGATTAGACTGCCCCTATAAATTATACTTAGTTTATTTGTATTTTAGAAGTAGTGTAAATATTTTTATATTTAATGATAACTTTAGTATTTTGTAAATTCAGTAATTTTAGTTTATTTAGGGGGGGGTAGGTTAGGGGGGGTTAGGTTAGGGGGGGGTTAGGTTAGGTTAGGGGTTAGGTTTATTGCGTTGTGGGCTATGGCGGTTTAGGGGTTTAATACTTGATTAGGTTTATTGCGTTGTGGGTTAATGGCGGATTAGTGGTTAATAGTTTTAATAGGTAGTTTGCGATGTTGGGTTAGCGGATTTAGGGGTTAATAATTTAGTTATTACTTGCGGTGTGGGTTTGATGGCGGATATAGGGGTTAATAGTTTAAATAGGCATATTGCGTTGTGGGGGGTTGTCGGTCTAGGGGTTAATACATTTAATATTAGTAATGAGAGGGGGGATTGCGGATATAGGGGTTTTACGTGTTGGGCTTATTTTTGGGAGGCGTGTTAGACTTTTACAGGAGATTTGTTATTTTATTTACTTTTCTTAGGCGCCGGCAGTTTCTAAAGTGCTGTAAGTCACTAGAGACTCCAGAATTTGTATTTAAGCTCATTTCTGGACATCGCTAGTTTATCAGACTTATGGCACTTTATGAACTGCCAGCAGGGTTTATGTAATGCCCCTATGTGTGAGGTGAAATTACGGACGGCGCAGATTCCCACGCTTGCGCTGAAACCTGTGCCGTATATTTGATTGCGCCCAATGTATTTAAACAAACAAACAACGGCATTGCAATCTAAACTATCTAATCGATACAAAGTATGAGGACAATCTAATTACAACTCCTGCTATAAAAGGAGCTTAGTCATAGATAGTCTATGTGAAGCAAATATTGGTAATTCGATCTGACCAATTTCAGTAGTAGATTAAAATAATAATAATTCAATTGCAACCAACATAGTAAAAGGAGCTTAGTCTACTATAGCTAACTTTGGTGAGTATGAGAATCCCTAGATAAAAACTGTACTAAGAATTAATGCAAAATTGGAGACACAGCAATCTTTTTTTGCGCATCTCTCAGTAATTTCTTTTATAAAAATAGCTTTAAGGACATATAAAAAAAATATCAAAAACGTTTATAGAACAACAAAAATGTTTTTTTTTATAGTGGAAAAGTCCCATTTAAAAAATAATATATATATATACGGTATATATATATATATTTGTAATATAATAATTTTAACTAACTTTCCAATTTACTGTTATCATCAAATTTGCTTTGTTCACTTAGTATTTTTTGTTGAAAGCTAAACCTAGGTAGGCTCATAAGCTAATTTCTAAGTGTTTGAAGGCTGCCTCTTATCTCAGTGCATTTTGACAGTTTTTCACAGCTAGACAGTGCTAGTTCATGTTTTCCATATACATATGCACTCCCATGGAGTGGCTAAAATGCAAGTCTGTCAAAAGAACTAAAATAAGGGGGCAGTCTGCAGAGGCTTAGATACAAGGTAATCACAGAAATAAAAAGTATTTTAATATAACAGTGTTGGTTGTGCAAATCTGGGGACATTGGTAATAAAGAATTTATCTATCTTTGTAAAAAAATAAAATTCTGGAGTAGACTGTCCCTTTAAATGTTTCATGTTCTTCTTACAAGCATATATGGACTAGTTGCAGGATACTTCTCTGGTATGTAGCAGCAAATAATGAAAATGATGTATTTTTCATAATCAAAGCAGAACAGTATGAAAGCCTGACCTGTTTGGCACAATTGTTTTACCTCTATAGGCCTCATAATCTATTTAAAGTCTCAGTCCTCTCATTTTTCTGAAACATAATAAATAATGTTCAGGATAAGGGTTTCTACTAGACATGTGTACAGGTGAAAAATTTGGTTCAGTCAAATACTTCGGAAAGAAAATGTAGTTTTCTGAATATTTGTCTAATGTGCTATTGGTATTCGTTTCAGTTTAAACTAAACAAATACTGAATGTTTGAAGAACATTAACATTCGTTTTCGTTAAACAAATGTAAATGTTTCTTTGCCTTAACCCCTAAGGTAATTTAAAGTAAACAAAGGACTACTGTCAAATTTTGTCAGTATTTCTTCGTTTTCTTTAAATTTTGCGGCACATTTGTTAGTATATTCATTTCATGAAACGACATGAATATCTGTGTTCATTAATTTGCATTTGTAATGAAATGAATGCACATGTCTAGTTTCTACCACCCACAAACTTATGGGAGAAATTTCTACTATTCCGGTGATTAAACGGCATATAAGGGTACAGTACCTTGACTATGATGAAATTGATTTACCAGTAAGAACAATAGCCACAATAACCAAAACACACTGTTTCTGGAGAAGTATTGCAATTTCAACACTTGTCAAACTAAGATCCATTATCACCTTAAATCCAAGTAATTGAAACATTTTACAATGCAAGTATTTCCTATTTTTGACTACAAAAAAAGAACACTTTAAGATCCAAAATACCCTTTTCCTCTGTAAAAACAATATCAAACTGATACACTGAACACCGTTATTTAAGACCATTTTTAGGTGTAATGGTGGTCTTCATTTGCTAAATTTATTTATACATAGTCAACTGTCATGTTTAGCCTATTCCTTATGAAACTACTAAATAAATAAATAAATACATAATAAATATTACACTTTAATGAAACTTCAAAATCAATCAAAGGGGTCTATTCTGATCATTGAAAAGATCTGTGGTTTTTAAATTCATGGTTTTTATATTTGAATCTATTCCAGTCTTTAAGAAAACCTGGTCCTCTTTTGACTTTTCAGTTACTTTTCACTTAACTTCACCAATACTTTGAGACAACTACACATTGGTATGTCGATCCATTAGAAAACACATTTCAAGCAGATTTGGTAGAATTTGTAGAATTTTCTATTTCAACAATTTTTACAGGGCTCATATAAACAATTGTCAATTATCTCTCATCCTCAGCCCTGGCATACTCCTCTGACACGGTACCACGCAGATGTTCCTGTACTGCTGAGCGGCACTGGAGGAAATCTCGGAGTTTAGCTGACTTTCTTCACTACAAGTTCATCCTGAATGCCTACTATTCTGCCCTTAATCTTTATAAGCAACAATACTTCTCTAATCTCATCTCTACTCTTTCCTCTAACCCAAAACATCTATTTTCCATGTTCAATACTCTTCTCCGCCCACCCCCACCTCCTAATACAACTTCTCTCTCAGCTCAAGATTTTGCCAGCCACTTAATAACAAAATTGACTTAATCAGAAATGAAATCAACTCTCAACATACTACCAATCTCCCACCCCCTCAAAAGCTCACAATCATCCAAAACCCAAATATCAAAAAATGTAGCTCTTTTGCCCCTGTTAACGAGGATGAAGTTTCTGCCCTTAAAATGTCCTCCACCTCACTACCTGTGCCCTTGACCACATCCTCTCACAGCTACTCCGCTCCCTCTCTTCTACCCTCACCCCCATACTCACACACATTTTCAACCTCTCCCTCAGCACTGGTATATTTCCCTCATCTCTAAAATATGCACTGGTCACACCTATCCTCAAAAACCTTCTCTTGATCCAACCTCCCCATCCAATTACCGCCCTATTTCCCTACTCCCTCTTGCTTCAAAGCTCCTTGAAAAGGTAGTATATGCATGTCTTTCCCATTTCCTTACACTAAACTCTCTTCTTGACCCACTGCAATCTGGATTTCGTCCCCATCACTCCACAGAGACAGCAATTGTCAAGGTTACCAATTACATACTTACAGCAAAATCCAAATGCCACTTCTCTTTGCTTATCCTCCTTGACCTGTCTGCAGCCTTTGACACTGTTGACACTGCATTGCATCAGCCAATAGAATTTTTTCAACCTTAATTCCGATTGGCTGATAGAATTCTATCAGTCAATCGGAATCTAAGGGACGCCATCTTGGATGACGTCACTTAAAGGAACCTTCATTCAGGAAGAAGACTTCGTTCGAAGAGGATGCTCCGCGGCGGATGTCTTAGTTATTAATAGTAGGTTTTATTTAGATTTATTTTAATTATATTTAAGTTAGGGGATGTTAGGGTTAGACTTAGGTTTAGGGATTAATAAATATAGTATAGTGGCGGCGACGTTGGGGGCGGCAGATTAGGGGTTAATAATTGTAGGTAGGTGACGGCGATGTTAGGGGCGGCAGATTAGGGGTTAATAATATTTAACTAATGTTTGCGATGCGGGAGTGTGGCGGTTTAGGGGTTAATATGTTTATTATAGTTGCGGGCGACGTTGGGGGTGGCAGATTAGGGGTTAATAAATGTAGGTAGGTTGCGGCGACATTGGGGGAGGGAGATTAGGGGTTAATAAATATAATGTAGGTGTCAGCGATGTTGGGGGCAGCCGATTAGGGGTTAATAAGTATAATGTAGGTGTTGGCGATGTTCGGAGCAACAGATTAGGGGTTAATAAGTATAATGTAGGTGTCGGCGATGTTGGGGGCGGCAGATTAGAGGTTAATAAGTGTAAGATTAGGGGTGTTTAGACTCAGGGTTCATGTTATGGTGTTAGGTGTAAACATAAATTCTGTTTCCCCATAGGAATCAATGGGGCTGCGTTATGGAGCTTTACGCTGCTTTATTGCAGGTGTTAGGCTTTTTTTCAGCCGGCCCTCCCTATTGATGTCTATGGGGAAATCGTGCACGAGCACGTACAACCAGCTCACCGCTGACTTAAGCAGCGCTGGTATTGGAGTGCAGTATGGAGCTCAATTTTGCTCTACGCTCACTTCTTGCCTTTTAACGCCGGGTTTAGAAAAACCTGTGATACCAGCGCTGTAGGTAAGTGAGCGGTGACAATAACGTGCAAGTTAGTACCGCACCCCTCATAACGCAAAAAAGGGAGTGCCTAGAGACTAAGGTATCTGTATATACTACAATATGCAAGATATCAAAAAAACTAAATAAAAAAATACATATATTACATTTATAATAAGATATACATGATATAGGGGTACCCTAAAACGATAAAGACAATTGAAAACAGTAAGCAATTACCAAGAAAGGTAAAAACAGAGAACGGTAAATAATGTCCCAAGAAAAGTCCAATGTGAATAAAGTGAATATCCTCTAGAGAGTTAATATCCTCTGTTGGTGTCCTGTGTATCTAAATGGAAAATCCTATATGGTGACTCCTAGTGGAAAAATGTTCAATAATCCCAAAGTGAAAATAAAAATAAAATTAGAGGTAAAAATAAAAATGAAAAAATAAGGATACAAAAATAATAATCCAAAAAACTGTGATTCAACAAAGTAATGGTTTGATAATCCAATAAAATGATACCTGTGAAAACAAAAATAACATAGTGCAATATTGCTAAGAAGTGCTAGAACTAATAGGTGGGGCCGAAACGCGTCGATATAAAGAGTCACTGGTCGAGTCTAATAATAGGGTAAGCTGATTTCCTATTAGTTCTAGCAATTCTTTTTTGGATTATTATTTTTGTATCTTTATTTTTTCATTTTTATTTTTACTTCTAATTTTATTTTTATTTTCACTTTGGGATTATTGAACATTTTTCCACTAGGAGTCACCATATAGGATTTTCCATTTAGATACACAGGACACCAACAGAGGATATTAACTCTCTAGAGGATATTCACTTTATTCACATTGGACTTTTCTTGGGACATTATTTACCGTTCTCTGTTTTATTGGCTGTATAACCCTCTTTTCTTGAGGATAGCCATTCACCTTTCTTGGTAATTGCTTACTGTTTTCAATTGTTTTTATCGTTTTAGGGTACCCTATATCATGTATATCTTATAATAAATGCAATATATGTATTTTTTAATTTTGTTTTTTTTATATCTTGCATATTGTAGTATATACAGATACTTTAGCCTATAGGCGCTCCGTCCTATTATATATATATCTATTTTTTTTTGAGGTTTTTAGGGATCTCATTTTGGGAGCTTGAATCTTGTTAATGTTGGCGCTGTATTTATAATATCCATTTTATTACAATTGTTGACTCACACAGATTGACCCTTATATGGCCCTTTTCCCTCCCATGTAAATATGCTATGAGTAGGCGTCTTAAGTCCACTACCATTGCCATGTTGTCAGTGCCCGAGATGACATGGCTAATGCTATCAAAATTAAACTAATGAGCTTATTATATTCCAGGGATATAGGATAACAACCCTCCTCTAGCCCTATATGTGTACTGTTTATTTCTTGGGGACTATTCTCTGATTGCTATTTGGTGTTTCATCTTTAGATAGACATATCCCACTGCCATTCACATTCCGGTAAGCCTTTTATATATATATATATATATATATATATATATTTACTGTATATATATATATATATCTTTATATCAACTGTTAGCCCACTAAGTATATTGTTCAGTCCACTCCTAGATCTGATCCTACTATATTTAGTCCAAGTGGAGTCTATATACCCACTACACCGTTTATATTACCATATTAGGTGATAAGCAATAGATAATACTGAGTCCTGTATAACTATCACTTTTAGACCTTCAAGTTTACCTTTAAAAAAAAACAAAGCAAACATTGTGACCTTTCATAGTCTATTACAAGATATTAAACTCTTAATTCTAATAAACAATTTTTATTTTTATACAACTATGGAGTGGCCAACCAATGGTCATAGTATATCCATAGTGCACTAGAATACCGTGATGTCCTTGCAAAAGACATTTTAGAATAAGCAGATAGAGTACATGGTTAATCTATTCCTCATACCTAGAGTTCTTTTCAATATGGATAGACATATTTAATCCTATATACCATGCTCCATATAGATTTTGCAATATTTTTACTCTATTACTAGCTCCACCCCCCTAAAGTTTACTTAGTGAACAAAGGAATATGTATCCCATAGATGCCTTTTACCCCTAAAATATGTATATAGATGTCTTAATTATAGAAGTTACAGCTTATATACTGACTCCCAGGTGAATTGACTAGATATAATATCTATAAATAGTTATATAGCCAGATATTGTCCAATTACTTTGATTTATACATTACCTACTACTGGCGACAGTGTTTAGTAATCTGCTTCTATCTCTTTCAGTTTACCCTTTACACCCCAAATTCCGATAATACTATTCCCAATTATTCATACTATAAACATTTATGGTCCAAGAGTGGCCATTCATCACTGGGAAATATCAAATTATAAATATATAAAAGTAGAAGAGGTTTGCCACTAATTCTGTATAAGAATGTTATACCGGGGGGCAGGGCTAAGTTGCAGCCATGATGAGACGCATCTTTCAAAAGCTCTAAAGAATTTTTGCATAATCTCTCAAATATCTCCTGGACTGTGCAGAATCCTTTTCTCCTGTAGTCACCGTAAACCACCCAGATTCGGGCTGACACAATTCTCATATGTATTGCAGCATTGGTGTAATTAACAACGTGGATTTACGTCGAACAGATGTTTGATTCCAGCCTGCTGCAGCTGCCATCTCTCCCCCCCTCGAGCCCTGGGGTTATTGGGCTCAACATGGCTATTCAAAATGAGGAGGACTTTTAACTAACCTTACGCAAGCTGCTTATTAAATTTGAGCTTCAAATGTGTCAAAGCTTTGACAGCCTGTCTCAGATGATACACCAGGGAGATCTAAAAAGTCTGCCTTGTTATACCATAAGATTGGAACCTAATGCATTAATCAGTGGCCAGAAAATGGAGACCTCAACTGTGCAGCAGGCTGTGCTTCAAGAAAGCCTGCACTTCGACTTTCCACATATTATAAAATGTGAAGAAAATCTGAGGATACCCACGGTAGTACCTCACCCCTCTCTTCCAATACTATACCAAGGCTCTCCAAATCCGGCAGAGGTGGCCCTGAACTTTCTTTTCGACCGGACCATAGTTGCTACCATTCATGTTTGCCCATAATCCCATTCCTGTATGGCCCACTCTTGCAATATACCTCACCTTGGCTTCTTTTGCGGTATTGAGACACCCAAATTAATATTCTATCAGCCTATATATTAGAGGGCCAAGGTATAAGCCATGCAAGAATTATATTCTGACATAAGCGTTTTGGACAGCCCCATACATCTCCCATTTCACCAGACATTACACAATTACAGGCGTCATTACCTACTCTCAGATAGTACAGTTACTCCTTTGGGTCAACCCTACAGTCAGTATACATATAGCAAACCTCCACATTGTAAATTATTTTCTGCATATGCCATGTGCTCACAAAATTATATATATATTCTCTCTAGCGGTGCTTACCCGCTGATAACTTTTACTCAGTAACTGTATGTTACTACTGTATTAATATATTGGGGAGATACAAAGAAGCCGGTTCATCCAATAAGAAAAAAAGTTTGTTTAATGTATAAAAATTAAAACCACAAAAAGATACAAACTTCAATAATACAGTGTGACAGGTAAAACTGCTAGCTGGTAAACAGAGGCTTCACGGCATACCGTTTTTTTAAACGCACACTTTATCAATAGGATATACTGTGTGTGTATATATATATATATATATATATATATATATACTTACATAAAAAGTTCCACTTTTATAGTCCCTGCAGCTCCTTCCATATCATCTCTTATACTGGTTGTAGTTTTGTAACTATTTAGTAAACATCAAAATGCCCATGTAGTGTTTTATCATTTAAAAAAAATGCATGATACATAATGAAACTATAAATTACAAAAAAGTCATAAATTGCTACTACTGGTTAAAGGGGTATAAAATTAAAATAAGAAAATTATCTAGTTTAGAAAAGCAATTCCTTGATGCACTATTGTTTGATTAACACTGGGGTCATTTCCAATGCTTCCAAAATTTTCATTCAAAACGGAATCAGACTTTTATTTTTAAAAAACAATCACACTATTTCTGAGTCAAAAACATTTGAGGTTTATATCTCCCATGATATTGAATTTCAATTTCCTTATAACGACTCAGTTATGGCTGTCGATCATTAAATCTGAAATTGGTTAATAGAGTGCATGTGTTTGTTTTGCAAGTTGTGTTAAACAATCTAAATATTGTGTATCTGGGCATAGTAGGTATACTGGGCATATTTGCTCAATGATTTTTGATAAACTTCAAAGTAATCATTTATTTTAGATTTTTTTTTATTCATTGAGAAAATCTTATTTCTAATTTTGGAAAGATTTCCATCTAAAATCAAAAAGAACAGTGCAGGAAATTATTTCCATAAGAAATTGGTCACAACTTATCTCATCTTCTATTACAGGATTTAAACATTTCTCATACTGTAAATTGTGAAACCACTAAGTGCCAAGGTTTAAAATATTGACAAAAGGGGAAAAAGTACTGGGCCGTGTCCATGATGGTCAAATTTGTTGGTGGCTGGAATAGTGAGACTACAAGCGGCAGCCCTGTTGTAGGGAATGGCCTCTATCTAAACCCCCGTTGATCTGAGTAAAACAGCTAGTACAAGCTGTCTCACATGCAATAATACAAGACCTGTATATGCTTCAATATCCTGGCATTGGTTATTCTCCCCTAATATTTTAGCTAAAAGCTTTGTTTTCTTCAATTCTAATGATATATTATACTTATTCTGGGTACCCTATATAGGGCCAGATATAGGGCCAGATAACACATAGGCCTAGATTATGAGTAGATCACTATCATTTGCATGAGGTGCGCAAATGTGATAGCCAAGTCACAGTATAGTTTGCGCTTGAATCCTTATTACTAGTGGAGCAATGTTTAAGTTACCACAACTTCATTTGCGCCAGATCTCGATAAATTGTGTCCCTTCATCTTTTCTATGGGTGCAGTCGAGAATTAAATTACCTTCGTATTACAAGTTCATGGGAAACTGTTGCGCGCAAGTGTAATCTCGATTATTACGCGTCATTTCCCAGAGACCAAAGCTCTGGTAAACCAGTCGCACTTCTATCTTTTCTATTCATTTCAGCTGCAAATGGTCAACACTCATTACTAACAAGCTCCCAATCTCACAAACATCATTGCCAATATGTCCCTGATGACTGACAGTGTGTATCAGATTGCCCTAGCATGTTTGATTACCATCATTGCTTATCAGTGCTCATTTGCTTTGCTTTTTGGCTCTCACTGTTTGGCTCTGCAAATATGGATCCTCAGTTAGATTGTGTTGTTGGTGTTGGACAACTTTTGTACTACAGACTCAGGTGTGCCCAGCATCTAGGACAGAGGCGCAGAGAATGTGTGAGGGTAGAGAGTCCTTTGCCTCAGGTGCGGGCACCTCCTGTGCACAGGATGAGGCTCATCTTGTACGCTATGAGGGATGCCCAAATTTATGACATGTATAGGCTCAATAGGCAGCAGTTTGTTAGCCTATACAGTGTCATAATGCATGACTTAGAGTAACCACACAAGTGTATGTGCACTGCTATTCCTGGCATGTCCATGATGCTCTGCTGCATACATGTGTTGACATCTGTTCACAGAGGGGTATTTGGCCGGTTTGTCTCAAAGCACCTGCTCTGTGGTATTTACAAAGTTTCTGAATGCCATCCCCAACAAGTGCCATCTTTTTATAGGATGCTGTCCCACTGAGGATTCTTGGAGAGACCTCAAGAGGGACTTCTATAATATGGGTGGCATACCTAATGTGTTGAGGGCAATAGACTGAACCCATATTGCTCTGCATGCTCCAAGGGCCCAGTGTATGGCATACCGTAACCACAAACACTTTCATTCTATTAATGAGCAGTTTATGTGTTTTGCACACATGCACATTATGAATGTGTTTGCATTTGTATCCTGGGACGAGTCATGACTCCCACACTCTCAGGCAGTCATCTGTCTGGGGACATTTTGAGGGGAGACAGTTTCCTCACAAATAGTTAGTTGGTAAGTACTCATGAACAGCATGCTTACATATATATATATATATATATATATATATATATATATATATATATATATATATATACACACAAAGTTTTGCAAGTCTCTTTTTAAAGGGACAGTCTAGTCCAAAATAAACTTTCATGATTCAGATAGGACATCTCATTTTAAACAACTTTCCAATTTATTTTTATCACCAATTTTGCTTTGTTCGCTTGGTATTCTTAGTTGAAAGCTAAACCTAGGTAGGCTCTTTTCATAGACCCTGAAGGCCACCTCTTTTCTAAATGCATTTTGACCAGTTTTCACCACTAGAGGGCATTAGTTCATGTGTGTCATATAGATAACATTGAGCTCACGCACAGTTACCTAGGAGCCAGCACTGATTGGCTTAAATGCAAGTCTGTAAAAAGAACTGAAATAAGGGGGCAGTTTGCAGAGGCTTAGATACAAGGTAATCACAGCGGTAAAAAGTATATAAATATAACAGTGTTGGTTATGCAAAACTAGGGAATAGGTAATAAAGGGAATATCTAACTTTTAAAACAATAAAAATTCTGGTGTAGACTGTCCCTTTAATGCTCTCATACATATGTGTTTGAATATTTTCATACAAATGAATTAAACATTTACAAATGTGAAGCACTCTAATGCTCTCTATACCCCTGTGTCTAGACAGATTTAGCTATATGCATCAATATTACATGTGCTAGCCTTCATGGAGAGCATGCTACATTTAAAGGGACAGTGTAGCTGTTAACATATGAATTTAAGTAGACAATCTGTTTGAATTTGGCCAGACTCTTTCAAAGTTTAAGATAAATATCTTAGCATTATTAGTATTGCCGACTTTTATTGAAGCATTACTCATTGCTCAGGAATTAACTTCAAATTGTGTTTCAGTGCATTATCAGGTGTTTTTTTGGGGAAATAATGAAATCCTTCAAGTTGCACAGTAAAGATATTTAGAGACATATTTGTTTGATTTGACATAATTTAAGCAAATATGAGAAAGTGTATATATACAGTATATATATATATATATATATATATATATATATACACACTCACCAGCCACTTTATTAGATACTTCAATCACATGGCAGCAACTCATGCATTTAGGCATCTAGATGTGGGGAAGGCGACTTGCTGAAGTTTAAACCGAGCATCAGAATGGGGAAGAAAGGGGATTTAACTGACTTTGAATGTGGCATGGTTGTTGGTGCCAGACGGGCTGGTCTGAGTATTTCAAAAACTGCTAATCTACTGGGATTTTCATGCACAACCATCTCTAGGGTTTACAGAGCATGGTCCGAAAAAGAGAAAATATCCAGTGAGCGGAAGTTGTGCGGCTGAAAATGCCTTGTTGATGTCAGAGGTCAGAGGAGAATGGGCAGACTGGTTTGAGATGATAAAAAGGCAACAGTAACTCAAATAACCACTTGTTACAACAAAGGTATGCAGAATACCATCTCTGAATGCACAACACATTGAATCATGAAGCAGATGGGCTACAAGCAGCAGAAGAACACAAAAGGTGCCACTCCTGTCAGCTAAGAACAGAAAATGAGGCTACAATTCGCACAGGCTCACCAAAATAGGACAATTCAAAATTGGAAAAATCTGATGTCTCGATTTCAGCTGAGACATTCAGATGGTAGGGTTAGAATTTGGCGTAAACAACATAAAAGTGTGGATCCATTCTGCCTTGTATCAATGGTTCAGACTGGTGGTATAATGGTGTGAGGGATATTTTCTTGCGACACTTTGGGCCCCTTAGTACCAATTGAGCATTGTTTAAATGCCACGGCCTACCTAAATATTGTTGCAGATCATGTCCATCCCTTTATGACTACAATGTACCCATCTCCTGATGGCTACTTCCAGCAGGATAATACACCATGTCACCAAGCTCAAATCATCTCAAACTGGTTTCTTCAACATGACAATGAGTTCACTGTACTCCAATGGTCTCCACAGTCACAAGATCTCAGATTCCACCTTTGGGATGTGGTGGAACGGGAGATTCGAATAATGGATGTGCAGCCGGCAAATCTGCAGCAACTGTATGATGCTATCATGTCAATATGGACCAAAATGTCTGAGGAATGTCTCCAACACCTTGTTGAATCTATGCCACTTAGAATTAAGGCATTTCTGAAGGCAAAAGGGAGTCTAACCTGGTACTAGCAAGGTGTAACTAATAAAGTGGCCGGTGAGTGTGTGTATATATATATGTGTATATATATATATACTGTATATCATTTTTTAAATCTCTAATTATATTAACCACTTTTTCTTTTTTATAATTAGTTTTTTATTAAGGTATTTGAAATACATAGAGATTAAATACATATAACACAGTATTGTCAATGAGCTATTATCAACAGAGGGTCCACTTCGGAGAGGATGCTTTAGTTAACACAGTCCATTGTTTGTAGTACCTCTAAGCTCTCTAGTTTGGCTGGGTCCAGTGTCCCATCAAGGAGAAGAAACCCATGCTCTTTGACAATGTAAACAGAAAGCGTATAACAAAATAACTGTGAAACATCAGATTGGACATATGGTATGCAAATATATCTCAAAAAGACGATAATAAATCTATTCTCATCAATACCGTCAATTGACCAATGTTTGCTGATCTAAGAGGAGCTGTCAACTATCGAAACATCACTGACTGAAGAAAAGAGAAAGTGGAGGAGGGAGAAAGAGAGGAAGAGAGAGAAAAAAAAGGGAAAGAGGGGGGGGGGGGGAAGGAGAGGGGGGGACATATTTGGTATAGTTCAAGTCACTTTGATATATAACAGTATTGTATCCTGAGGTATTATGTGATGAGGAGAGAGGAAAGTCTTACATGGGACCATGACCCCAGATCAGAGGTTGGAGGTATGATTCCATCAATTTGATATATCGCAGGGTATCTACAACCTGTTCCCAGTGCGTTGAAGCTGATTGAAGCCACATTGAAGCTATGGCTAGTTTGATTGCTAAGAACAGATAGATGCAGAACAATTTTTGTGGGAAAGTCAGGTTTATGGGCAGAATGTGGAAAAGACCTATACGTGGTGCAGTGTTGAATTGCTTTTTGCCAGAGGGGACTAACCCTCGGGCATGTCCACCATATGTGTAGTGGAGTTCCCAACGCATCACAACCTCTCCAACATTTCGGAGAGTTAGTATGTGAGATTTTAAACAAGTGAATAGGCGTCGTGCCATTTAACAAGATTTTGAAAAACAGTTCATATAAGGTAATGCAATGGACTGCTTTTTTGGTTAGTTGGATCGCTGATTTCCACAAAAGTGGTTTGTGTGTTATTTCAAGGGAGGATTCCCAGTGCTTTATTGGTGGAGATTTATAAAAGAGTGGGGGGTGTAAGATATCTTGATATGAGAACGAGAGTAATTTTTTGAAAGAAATTTTGGAGTCCCACCTTATTTCCCACAAAGTTCTAGTTCTCAATTGGCCTTTGTCAAAGCCCCAAGACTGAAGAAAGCTTTGTAACCTCTAGAATTCAAAGTGTAAGGGTAAAGGCGGATCAAACCTTTGGAGAAAAGTTTGGTACATGATCAGGTGATTACCTTCATAGAGATCTACAATTTTAGTATACCTAAATCAGACCAGAGTGTTGGGTGGGTATCTGGTTGCGCAAGGAGCAACCCTTTTATCGAATGGGATGGGGATGGATGCAGAGCAATGGTAATCAGATTATGGATCTTATCCCAGAATTTCAAGTTAGAAGCAATAATGGTATTAAGAAGTAGGGATTGCGGCCTACAGTGTTTAGGGAGCCAGATCAGATCCTCCAGAGTATCCCGGTGGAATTAATGCCTGCTATATCTCTGCCCATCTGCTCTGCGTGGCTACACCCCATTGTGTTACCTGAGATAGTCTAGCAGCTTCGTGATAGTGGAGTATATTAGGTGCTGCTGCCCTTCCGGACAGTATAGGTTGCTGCAAAGTACTAGTGGTAATTCTGGGGACCTTGTTGCGCCAAATTAATTTATTGCACTGTTGTTGGAATTTGCGGATTAGGGAATTGGGATAGGTAGGGACCTAAAAAGATAGGTCAATTTGGGGAGGAGACTCATTTTGAAGGCTATTCGCCCCATTCAAAACAACGATGGAACATTCCACGCCTCCGTGGATGTTGCAAAGTCAGACAGAAGGGGAGAAAAGTTCATAGTAATCATGGTTGGAATATTATGAGACAGGTAAACACCCAGATGTTTTAAGTGCGATGTGGACCACTTAAATTTATACATATATTTAAGGGTGGAAATAGTGTCTTCAGGTATACAGGGAGTGCAGAATTATTAGGCAAGTTGTATTTTTGAGGATTAATTTTATTATTGAACAACAACCATGTTCTCAATGAACCCAAAAAACTCATTAATATCAAAGCTGAATATTTTTGGAAGTAGTTTTTAGTTTGTTTTTAGTTTTAGCTATTTTAGGGGGATATCTGTGTGTGCAGGTGACTATTACTGTGCATAATTATTAGGCAACTTAACAAAAAACAAATATATACCCATTTCAATTATTTATTTTTACCAGTGAAACCAATATAACATCTCAACATTCACAAATATACATTTCTGACATTCAAAAACAAAACAAAAACAAATCAGTGACCAATATAGCCACCTTTCTTTGCAAGGACACTCAAAAGCCTGCCATCCATGGATTCTGTCAGTGTTTTGATCTGTTCACCATCAACATTGCGTGCAGCAGCAACCACAGCCTCCCAGACACTGTTCAGAGAGGTGTACTGTTTTCCCTCCTTGTAAATCTCACATTTGATGATGGACCACAGGTTCTCAATGGGGTTCAGATCAGGTGAACAAGGAGGCCATGTCATTAGATTTTCTTCTTTTATACCCTTTCTTGCCAGCCACGCTGTGGAGTACTTGGACGCGTGTGATGGAGCATTGTCCTGCATGAAAATCATGTTTTTCTTGAAGGATGCAGACTTCTTCCTGTACCACTGCTTGAAGAAGGTGTCTTCCAGAAACTGGCAGTAGGACTGGGAGTTGAGCTTGACTCCATCCTCAACCCGAAAAGGCCCCACAAGCTCATCTTTGATGATACCAGCCCAAACCAGTACTCCACCTCCACCTTGCTGGCGTCTGAGTCGGACTGGAGCTCTCTGCCCTTTACCAATCCAGCCACGGGCCCATCCATCTGGCCCATCAAGACTCACTCTCATTTCATCAGTCCATAAAACCTTAGAAAAATCAGTCTTGAGATATTTCTTGGCAGTGTCTTGACGTTTTAGCTTGTGTGTCTTGTTCAGTGGTGGTCGTCTTTCAGCCTTTCTTACCTTGGCCATGTCTCTGAGTATTGCACACCTTGTGCTTTTGGGCACTCCAGTGATGTTGCAGCTCTGAAATATGGCCAAACTGGTGGCAAGTGGCATCTTGGCAGCTGCACGCTTGACTTTTCTCAGTTCATGGGCAGTTATTTTGCGCCTTGGTTTTTCCACACGCTTCTTGCGACCCTGTTGACTATTTTGAATGAAACGCTTGATTGTTCGATGATCACGCTTCAGAAGCTTTGCAATTTTAAGAGTGCAGCATCCCTCTGCAAGATATCTCACTATTTTTGATTTTTCTGAGACTGTCAAGTCCTTCTTTTGACCCATTTTGCCAAAGGAAAGGAAGTTGCGTAATAATTATGCACGCCTGATATAGGGTGTTGATGTCATTAGACCACACCCCTTCTCATTAAAGAGATGCACATCACCTAATATGCTTAATTGGTAGTAGGCTTTCGAGCCTATACAGCTTGGAGTAAGACAACATGCATAAAGAGGATGATGTGGTCAAAATACTCATTTGCCTAATAATTCTGCACTCCCTGTATGTATGGCATAAGCTTTTGTTTTTAATACATTGAGTTTGTAATAACTAGCCAACGCAAATCTCTCAAGTAAAGAGAAAAGATGGGGTAAGGAGGCTATTGTGTCAGTATATGGCCGGGTTATAATCAAATATATTTAATAATTATCCTTTAAAATAAACCCCCAATAAAATGCATATACAAAACAATAAAATTAATGTAAATTCCTAAGTTCTTTATATTAGTTAAAATTTATAGACAAATTGAATTATATTTATAGAAAACCAGATATGAATAAAACTATACACGTTTAAACTATTATAATATGCCATGCAAAGATCATAAAAGTTACCTTATTCGCAATTGAATTTCATTAAAATACCACAATGAAATATCACAGTATAGGTCACTAAATTCCAGACAACTATACTATAACTGTTTAGCACACAAATGATTATATACACTCTAATTAAAACACCAGAAGTTATATATATTCTAAATATAAACGGCCAGTTAACAATTTATATAAGCTGAAATTAATTCTTAATTATCTACAATTAAGACAAATTCTAGAATATGTTTATATATTTGCAAAGATAAATTACTTAGCATACAAAAGGCAAGCTTAAAACTATACAAGAATATGAATGTAAGTTAAAATACAAAGTACCTTTTAAATCTGTTAACTGCAGTTTGATTGTAGCAATAATTAATGTAGTTGCTTTAAAATATCAAATTATAGAGTTCATACATTACCAACATGAGCAAATTTAATATTCCAATATTCCTTGTTTCACCTCATATGAAAATAAGGGTATTTGCAATGTGGATAAGAAAAAGTAGCCCAATTTCCTTACAGTGACTGTGTTCCAACGCAACCAGTTATCAGTCCAGAATTCTGCAAAAAGTCAGCAGCCTCCTCTCTCCTCTTGCATTCAGCTTATATATCTTAATCATTTATGAAACAAATTTGATTGGCCCTAACGGAGCTGAGCATGGATTGGCCCTTCGAGTCGAAACATTTGATTGGCTACTTGGATTTGCATATGTTTTAAACAATCCATTTGTTTGGCTGTCATAGCATTTTAATCCCCTAGGGGGCAACAAACAGCCAGAAATGCAGTCTTACCATCCATTTTTGCTACAATTTAATACATCCTTATAAAGTGATTATTTAAACTACTTTACTTCCTTGTATTAATAAGTTACATGTTCAAATACACATGGATCACACAGTACCATTTTTTCTTATCATTTTAAGACCAAATGTGAATATATTCCACTTATAATATATAAATGCGTTTAAAAATCATATGTTTTATGGAACGATTTAAAAGGATTATAAGACCTTAATCATGGACTTAATTACTTTCTCAGTTATCATCATAATATCATATACATACCTGGAGATCAGCAAATATATGTGGTTTCAGTGGTTTCATATTTGCATATTTCTTGTTGAGTGTGTAAAATATATGATATTATTTAAAGCACCAATTATTTATGTATTAGATACCTCAAAAAATATAAAGAAATAGGTTATTAAAATTGGACATGCACCAGATGCAGGTCTGAAATGAAAGAGATAATGTTGTTATTAATGTTGAGACATTTTGAATCCTTAAGACATTCTATGCTTTCAAGAGACACATGATTTTTAAAACCATGATTTACATTTGAGTTTTTCTGGAAATGAGCATGTGGATTGTAACTCAGCATGGTTAAACATGTCTCTCTGTTAGCTAGTATAGATGTTTATCTAACACCACAAGTACCAATTTGCATTGAAGGGTGAATGGTCACTTTCCCACAAAACTTGTCACTTGTCTCAGACTTGTAGACTCTCTTGTAAGAAGTAGGAAATCTTATTACACATTTCCATGTACAGGTGGCCCTCGTTTTACAACGGTTCAATTTACACCGTTTCAGAATAACAACCTTTTTTTCCAGTCATGTGACTGCTATTGAAAAGCATTGAGAAGCAGTGCATTTATTAAAATAGCCAATAGGTGGAGCTGTCCGCTTGTGTTGCAGCAAAGCCAAGCATGCTGAAATTAATCAGTTTAACCAGACCTGAGCTATCAAGCAGATTTCAAAGGAACAATATCTTCCTGTCTATAAATCAGTCCAGATTGGAATGCATAGGAAGAAATGTTTGCAGAAAAATGCAAGTGAAGTCTGTGTTGTGTGATTATTTTATTAGGTTTATAATGCTGTTTAGCAAATGTTTTTGTTCATTTAACTTAGTTTAATTATATATTCTGTGTTGTGTGATTATTTTATTAGGTTTATAATGCTGTTTAGCATTTAAAGTCTTCATTTCAAAGCTTTTAAAATAATGTATTAGGTTACTTATGACAATTTTGAGAGGGGCCTGGAACCTATTTCCCTCACTTCCCATTGACTTACATTATAAACTGGGTTTCAATTTACAACGGTTTCGATTTAAAACCATTCCTTCTGGAACCTAACCCCGGCGTAAACTGAGGGCTACCTGTAGTGACCATAAGGTCTTTTGAAGTGATCTTTCTAAGATAACTTGAAAACCATTCCTTTGATGAATGAGAGAGGGTGTGTGGTTTGTTACAGTGACATCTGGAGTTTAATAAATAAAATGAGTTCTTGGTCTTTTCTTATAAATCTATGTGTAGATAAATATACATACATATATATATTATTTAATAATACTCAGATATCCTGACATAAATCCCCCTTCCAATTTTAAATATATGTAGGACATATGTATTTGAATTGGCTTAAAGTCAATGGTATTTGGTGGGTGTATTGACAGTCTGCATCATAGACAGTCTTCTATGAAGAGAGTCCGTTATTTGTGAGCCCTCATGCTCATTGGCTAGGTATCTTTAAACTACAATTGGGGCCTAGTTATCAAGCCGTCAACCTCAAATACACTGGAATTCCGCAGCGTATTTGTGGCGAGGCTGATACGCCATAGTTATCAAAGGCTCGAGATCGGCAAAAGTAGAATTTTGTGACGTAAGCATCGATCCGCCGGACTCAGTCCGACACAGATCGATTCTTACGTCACTCCAGATGTTCCGCACACAAGTGCGGCACATTCTCACTACCTTTGCTAGTTATCAAAAAACTAGCAGGTACGCTCGGCACTTTTACGGCCCAGCGTACCTGGTTTTCAATCCGCCACCCCTGGAGGCGGCGGATCCCATAGGAATCAATGGGAGTCTGACCATAGCGAAAGTACAAGTTCGCTGCTGACAGACATCCCATTGATTTCTATGGGAGCTGTCTACACCTAACACCCTAACATGTACCCCGAGTCTAAACAACACTAATCTGTCCCCCCTACACCGCCGCAACTAAATAAAGTTATTACCCCCTAAACCGCCGCTCCCGGAGCCCACCGCAAGCTACTCTATACATATTAACCCCTAAACCGCCGTTCCCGGAGCCCACCGCAACTATAATAAATGTATTAACCCCTAAACCGCCGCTCCCTGAACCCGCCGCAACCTATATTAAATGTATTAACCCCTATCCTGCCCCCCCTACACCCTCGCCACCTATAATAAATTTATTAACCCCTAATCTGCCCCCCCTACACCCTCGCCACCTATAATAAATTTATTAACCCCTATCCTGCCCCCCACTACGCCGCCGCCACTGTAATAAAATTATTAACCCCTAAACCTAAGTCTAACCCTAACCCTAACGCCCCCCTAACTTAAATATTAATTAAATAAATCTAAATAAATTAACTCTTATTAACTAAATGAATCCTATTTAAAACTAAATACTTACCTTTAAAATAAACCCTAATATAGCTACAATATAAATAATAATTATATTCTAGCTATCTTAGGATTTATATTTATTTTACAGGTAACTTTCAATTTATTTTAACCATGTACAATAACTATTAAATAGTTATTAACTATTTAATAGCTTACCTAGCTAAAATAAAGAGAAATGTACCTGTGAAATAAATCCTAACCTAAGTTACAATTACACCTAACACTACACTTTAATAAATTATTCCTATTTAAAAATAAATACTTACCTGTAAAATAAACCCTAAGATAGCTACAATATAATTAATAATTATATTATAGCTATCTTAGGATTTATATTTATTTTACAGGTAACTTTGTATTTATTTTAGCTAGTTAGAATAGTTATTAAATAGTTATTAACTATTTAATAACTACCTAGCTAAAAGAAATACAAAATTACCTGTAAAATAAATCCTAACCTAAGTTACAATTAAACCTAATACTACACTATCATTAAATTAATTAAATAAACTACCTACAAATAAGTACAATTAAATACAATTACATAAACTAACTAAAGTACAAAAAAATAAAAAAAGCTAAGTTACAAAAAATAAAAAAATAAGTTACAAACATGTTAAAAATATTACAACAATTTTAAGCTACTTACACCTAATCTAAGCCCCCTAATAAAATAACAAACCCCCCCAAAATAAAAAAATGCCCTACCCTATTCTAAATTAAATAAATTTCAAAGCTCTTTTACCTTACCAGCCCTTAAAAGGGCCATTTGTGGGGCCATGCCCCAAAGAAAACAGCTCTTTTGCCTGTAAAAGAAAAATACAACCCCCCCCAACATTAAAACCCACCACCCACATACCCCTAATCTAACCCAAACCCCCCTTACAAAAACCTAACACTAATCCCCTGAAGATCATCCTACCTTTAGTTGTCTTCACTCAGCCGAGCCACCGATGGAACTGAAGAGGACATCCGGAGCGGAAGAAGTTAATCCTCCAAGCGGCGCTGAAGAAATCTTCCATCCGATGAAGTCATCATCCAGGCGGCGCTGAAGAAAAGTCTTCGATCCGGCCGATGTCATCTTCAAAGAGGCGCTGAAGAGGTCTTCTATCCGGGCGAAGTCATCTTCCAAGCCGGGTCTTGAATCTTCCTTCCGCCGACGCGGAACCACCTTCTTCACCTACGGACTACGATGAATGACGGCTCCTTTAAGGGACGTCATCCAAGATGGCGTCCCCTCAATTCCGATTGGCTGATAGGATTCTATCAGCCAATCGGAATTAAGGTAGGAAAAATCTGATTGGCTGATGGATTCAGCCAATCAGATTGAGCTCGCATTCTATTGGCTGTTCCGATCAGCCAATAGAATGCGAGCTCAATCTGATTGGCTGATTGGATCAGCCAATCGGATTGAACTTGAATCTGATTGGCTGATTCCATCAGCCAATCAGATTTTCCTACCTTAATTCCGATTGGCTGATAGAATCCTATCAGCCAATCGGAATTGAGGGGACGCCATCTTGGATGACGTCCCTTAAAGGAGCCGTCATTCGTCGTAGTCCGTCGGTGAAGAAGGTGGTTTCGCGTCGGCGGAAGGAAGATTCAAGACCCGGCTTGGAAGATGACTTCGCCCGGATAGAAGACCTCTTCAGCGCCTCTTTGAAGATGACATCGGCCGGATCGAAGACTTTTCTTCAGCGCCGCCTGGATGATGACTTCATCGGATGGAAGATTTCTTCAGCGCCGCTTGGAGGATTAACTTCTTCCGCTCCGGATGTCCTCTTCAGTTCCATCGGTGGCTCGGCTGAGTGAAGACAACTAAAGGTAGGATGATCTTCAGGGGATTAGTGTTAGGTTTTTGTAAGGGGGGTTTGGGTTAGATTAGGGTTCTGTGGGTGGTGGGTTTTAATGTTGGGGGGGTTGTATTTTTCTTTTACAGGCAAAAGAGCTGTTTTCTTTGGGGCATGCCCCCACAAATGGCCCTTTTAAGGGCTGGTAAGGTAAAAGAGCTTTGAAATTTTTTTAATTTAGAATAGGGTAGGGCATTTTTTTATTTTGGGGGGGTTTGTTATTTTATTAGGGGGCTTAGATTAGGTGTAAGTAGCTTAAAATTGTTGTAATATTTTTAACATGTTTGTAACTTATTTTTTTATTTTTTGTAACTTAGCTTTTTTTATTTTTTGTACTTTAGTTAGTTTATGTAATTGTATTTAATTGTAGTTATTTGTAGGTAGTTTATTTAATTAATTTAATGATAGTGTAGTATTAGGTTTAATTGTAACTTAAGTTAGGATTTATTTTACAGGTAATTTTGTATTTCTTTTAGCTAGGTAGTTATTAAATAGTTAATAACTTTTTAATAACTATTCTAACTAGCTAAAAGAAATACAAAGATACCTGTAAAATAAATATAAATCCCAAGATAGCTATAATATAATTATTAATTATATTGTAGCTATCTTAGGGTTTATTTTACAGGTAAGTATTTATTTTTAAATAGGAATAATTTATTAAAGTATAGTGTAGTGTTAGGTGTAATTGTAACTTAGGTTAGGATTTATTTCACAGGTACATTTCTCTTTATTTTAGCTAGGTAAGCTATTAAATAGTTAATAACTATTTAATAGCTATTGTACCTGGTTAAAATAAATTGAAAGGTACCTGTAAAATAAAAATAAATCCTAAGATAGCTAGAATATAATTATTATTTATATTGTAGCTATATTAGGGTTTATTTTAAAGGTAAGTATTTAGTTTTAAATAGGATTCATTTAGTTAATAAGAGTTAATTTATTTAGATTTATTTAATTAATATTTAAGTTAGGGGGGCGTTAGGGTTAGGGTTAGACTTAGGTTTAGGGGTTAATAATTTTATTACAGTGGCGGCGGTGTAGTGGGGGGCAGATTAGGGGTTAATAAATTTATTATAGGTGGCGACGGTGTAGGGGGGGCAGATTAGGGGTTATTAAATTTATTATAGGTGGTGACGGTGTAGGGGGGGCAGGATAGGGGTTAATAGGTTTAATATAGGTTGCGGCGGGTTCAGGGAGCGGCGGTTTAGGGGTTAAACTATTTATTTAGTTGCGGAGAGGTGCGGGATCAGCAGGATAGGGGTTAATAATTTTATAATAGAGGGCGACGGTGTAGGGGGGCAGGATAGGGGTTACTAGGTATACTGTAGGTGGCAGCGGTGTCCGGGAGCGGCGGTTTAGGGGTTAATACATTTATAAGAGTTGCGGCAGGGTCTAGGAGCGGCGGTTTAGGGGTTAATACATTTATAAGAGTTGCGGCAGGGTCTAGGAGCGGCGGTTTAGGGGTTAGTAACTTTATTGAGTTGCGGGAGGCTCCGGGGGTGCCGGTATAGGGGGTAGAACAGTGTAGTTTAGTGTGAGTGCTTAGTGACAGGCTAGCAATAAAGCTGGGAAAAAGCCGAAGGGCAGCGAGATCGGATGAGTGATAACTCTCACAGTCCGCTGCTCATCGCCCCGCGGCTTTTTGACAGCTTTATTTGATATCTTAGGTGTATTTTTTCAGGTCCGCGGCGGCGAAGGTAGGCGAGCTTAGGCGGGCGTATTGGGCCGGCGAAGCCAGAAAAGTAGACGGCTTGATAACTACCCCCCAATATGTCTAATGTATTTGGGGATATGACATTTCATTTTCCCTCTATGACTAGGAGTTGGTATCTAGGATGGCACGCTCGCAACTGATTAATATGGACCCATTTATCCATAAAAGTATCACTTTTGGGTATCCTAATTTTATAGGCGACTGTAGATATTTTGTCAGTAATGAGAAAAGGACCCTTCCATGATGGAAGAAATTTCTTCTACTTAACCTGATCTCTTCCAAAGTTATAAAGATAAACCTTATCATTTATTTCATATTCCTTTTTGGACGTTTTGAGATCATAATAGGTTTTAGGGGCAGTTGCGGCCTTTTCTAAATTCCTTTGAGCAAATGCAAAGGCATATTACAGGTGCTTTCTTAGGTTCTCCACATATTGATGCATATTGGCAGTGTTTATCAAGTTCTGGTCTGATGTACGGTACAGTAGATGCTGAGGTAGAACCATTTTTCTACCAGTCATCAGTTCAAAAGGTGACATCTTGGTAGCACTACTTGGAGTTGCTCTTAATGCCATTAGGACTAGAGATAGGTTTACATCCCAGTCCTTACCCGTTTCACTCACAAACTTTTTGAGGATTTTCACAATGGATTGGTTGTAACGCTCTACACCACCACTTGAGGCAGCTCTATATGCAATATGGAGCTTTCTTTTAACCCCTAGTATTTTCCACATCTTGGTCATCACTTCACTAGTGAAGTGGGTTCCCCGATTGGATTCAGTTTTTTGGGGCAAACCAAATCTGGAAAACAAGTGGTTGATGAGCAATGCTGCGCATGTTTCAGCACTATTGGTAGGTGCACTGATGCACTCTACCCATTTAGTGAACAGGCATGTCACTGTTAACATGTATTTATTACCTCTTGATGACCTAGTTACTGGACCAATAAAATCGATTTGTATATCTGATCATGGCATTACCATCCCCTTTTCTGCAATGAAGCTCTATGCTTTGGTGCAGTGGGTTGCAACGGTGGACAGATTAAAGGACCAGTCAACACTGTACATTTGCATAATCAACAAATTCATGATAAGAAGACAATGCAATAGCACTTAGTCTGAACTTCAAATGAGTAGTAGATTTTTGTTAAATACATTTCAAAGTTATGTCTATTTCCACTCCCCCTGTATCATGTGACAGCCATCAGCCAATTACAAATGCATATACGTATATGCTGTGAATTCTTGCACATGCTCAGTAGGAGTTGGTGACTCAAAAAGTGTAAATATAAAAAGACTGTGCACATTGTGTTAATGGAAGTAAATTGGAAAGTTGTTTAAAATTGCATGCTGTATCTGAATCATGAAGTTTAATTTTGACTTGAGTGTCCCTTTAAACAACCTTGACGGCAGGTTTGAACATCATTCAACATGTGCGGCCAAAAGGCGTAATCACGCAATATTTCATACGTTAGTTTGGCACCATGATGACCAGATGTGGGAGCATCATGAGCATGTTGAAGCATGAGACCCCTGAACTTGGTGGGTAATACCCATTGCTGGATGCCAGTTTTGGAGGTTCTAATTAACAAACCATCCTGTAACTTGAATTGTGATCTGGATTTTATTAAGATTCTAAGATCTTCCTTGCCAATACAATCATTGGTGTTGTTTTCAGGATCTTCTATGTGTTTATAGAAGATACCTACAATGGGGTCTTCTTTTTGACTTGTGATCAGGTCCTCACTAGGAGAATCCTGACTCCATTGTATCAGGTTAGGCTCACTCTGTTAAGCCTGGTTTCTAGTAATGGCTTCTACCTGAATTGCACCCATTAAGTGGTCAATATTGAGGCGTTCTCCAGTTATGGCTCCTTGCTTGGCTAATGAATCCGCAAGATCATTGCCTTCCTTATCAGGACCTAGAACCCTGGAATGACCTTTGGTCTTCTTCCAGTGTATGGTTAAATCATTGGACACCACTAGATTATCAATCTCGCAACACAACTTGCCATGTTTGACTGATTTGTTGTTAGTTTTCTGCATGCCATTTCTTTTCCAAGTTGGCAGGTATACAACAAAACTGTCACGCACGTAATTTGAGTAAGTAATGATCACAAATTCATGAATACCATGTTCAATAGCAATTTCAATGGTTTTTAGAACAGCAGTGAGTTCTGCAACTTGACTGGATCTTGGTCGATATATTTGGGAATCCACTTGCCCAAGTTATACCAATGCCAGTGACTAGTATGCGCTCATTTTCAATAGTGGCATGGTAAGAGTAACCATCAACATATACTCAAGGTAATGTTTGACAATGGTCCTCATTGTATATCTTATACGGGGAAAGCAATTGTTCCTCCAGGAAATCATCTTCTGATCATTTTTCCCCAGGATCCTTAGCAGTACAGTCATGGAGCTCAGCGAGTCCCTGTGCGACTGGATTCTTTTTATTCTGCTTGTAGTGAATTTCTAAAGGCCAGCCTTGTAAGGAAAGAGTCCACAATGTTATGCGGCTATTAGATAAATTCCCATCTCTTATTCTCTCACTTTGTAGATATAGCAAAGGCTGGTGGGCTGTTTCTACAATAATTTTCTCGCCCTGTATATAATTGCGGAAATTTTGTAGAGCATATATAGTAGATAAGAGGGCTTTTTCACAATCGCTAAATTTTATTTCTACTGGGGATAGAGTTTTGCTCGCATAAGCAATGACTTTGCTTAAATTATCATGCTTTTGGTATAAAATAGCACTCATGCTTATATCTGTGTAATCTGTTTCTAAGTAGAAAGGTTTACCCCCTTCAGGGTACGCTAAGCAAGGTGCTTGAGTGAGTTTTCTCTTCAGCTCTTTGATGGCTGTCTCTTGAGTCTCACTCCAGTGCCATTTCACATCCTTCTTTAGAAGGAGTAGAAGTGGTTTAGCTAATTCTGCATAATTATCAATGAATTTGCGAGAATAATTTGTCATACCCAGGAATGATCTCAATTCCTTTAAGTTAGTTGGATTTTTAGAATTTATTATAGCTTCCACCTTTTTCTTCTGAGGATTTATCCCTTCAGAAGTAACTTCATGTACCAAGAAGTTTACATGAGTGCGGCACCATTGAACTTTTTGTAGGGATAATTTGATACCTGCCCTTTTAAGTTGGCTGAGGACGTGTTTAAGTTCTGTGATGTGTTTTTCAAAGTCCGTGCTTTTGATTAAAACATCATCAACGTAAGATAAGGTCCCCCTTTCTTGTGCATGAATACAGTTAATTCATGTCCAGAATTTATGTATCCAAATGGGAGTCTCTGGAATGCATAGTGGACCTTTTGGAATGAGAATGCCAGCTTATACTGGTCCTCCTCATGTACCTTTATGGTCCAATATCCCTGTGCACAATCAATGGCAGTGAATATTTTGGATCTCTGCATCTGTGCTAGGCACTGGTCAATATATGGCACAGGCCAGCCAGACATGTACACTCGTTTGTTTAGCTGTCAAATCAGCACACAAACGCCATTGTCCATTGGGCTTAAGAACACCTAGAATAGGATTGTTATAAGAGCTGTGCACCTGTCGGATAATACCTCTTTCTTCCAAGTTCCTTATGATTTCTGCGAGAGAATCATATGATGCTAAAGGAAGTCTGTATTGTTTAACAAAGACAGGTGGTGCATTGGGATCTGTTTGGATTCTTGCAATGTGCAAGTCTGTAGTCCCACAGTCATAAGAATCCCTAGTAAAAATATCCTTGTACTCCATCAGGAGTTCTCGTAGCTGTTGGCATTCATCATCACTGGAACAGCCATTAGCTAAAGATATTTGCTGAAATCCTGGAAAGATTTCTGGCTGTCCTATTTCATAGGCTTCTTCAACCTAGAGGTGAGGTCCCCTTGATTATAATTTACATTGCCCCTATGACTCTGGGTATTGGGGTATTCTTGCGCTTTGATCTGCTGATCAAATACTAGAGAGGCTTCTTCAATTTTACAGATGCATTCCTCTGAGCTGAAGGGATAAATAGACTGAATTTTAAATAGTCCCTCTGGCATAGACGCGAAGGTTTGTTTTATTAATTGTTCTTCAGTTAAGTATCCTTCAGGTATTAGCTCAAAAGTGTAATAACTTGATTCCAGCACATATCATATGGTAGTTCCCTTGGATAAGGTTATATCCTGTGGGGTCATATTCTGCACAATAACATGTATTGGAACAGTTCCAATATTTACCATAGGAGTGTGGGTCATTGTTATACCCAGATTTTGTATTCTATGGGAGAGGCAAATTAGTGTTTCAGAAGCTTTTAATTTCTGACCTCTCTTTACCTGTAAGGATAAGAGGAATTTATCAGCCCCAGCAGGAATTATAACATCGTTAGACACCTGCATATTCACAGCATATGGCATTTGCTGGTTTGATTTCAGGGCTGCGTTTTCATCCTGAAATATTTCAGGGTCCCCCTTTAACCTGCTCCAGAGGCAAGAGTTAATCAAATCTCTTGTATGGCATATCTATGTAAGAGATCATTGCCAATGTATATTTGACTATGGGGAGTATTTAAAACTAAAAACAGGTGCTTTGCTGATTTATTACCTATACATAATAAGCACTTTGCTGTGATGTTATAGCTTTCAGACCTGTCATCCAGGCCGTGGACACAGTGGTCTTGGGGAGAAAGATATTTAATCACTTTAGGTTCAGCTATCTGCGCTAATAAACCTTCGCTTATATAGCTAGCTTCCTGTTTTAAGTTCACTTTAGCATATTTTGTTTTACTAAGGTCATGCATTTGCATAGGGATAAATAGATCCTCTTTAACTCTCTCAATTGGAGCAAGGTATTGAGCGTGGCCTCCTCCTTTAGGGATTTTATGATCCCCCTTGTGGAGAGATATGGTTAATACATCGCAGTCTAAGGAGATATTTGCTATGTTTCCAGGCAAAATTTTAAAAGTATTACCATCAGAGCCACTTAAAGGAGTCTGATCATCTATTTGTAGGATAGTGATTTCAAGTATAGAGTCATTCCTGAAATGAATCTCCACAGCATCTGGCTTCTCTTCCACCACGTGACAGTTATGTCGGGTGCGAGATATGCCGGATCGCTCATAATTAAGAGGTCTTTTTACTTGTGACCAAATTACATTATTTATGCAATCAATTATGTTGCTTAATTGCTTCAGGAGATCACTACCAATAATTAAACGATCAGTTGGCAGATCCACCATAATGACAGGGTGTCTTGTTTTAACCATAGACTTTTAGAGAGTCACCACCAACACCTATTAGTGAACCATCAAATTCTTTTATTTTAGTTTTGTGGTGTGTTAGCTCATTTAGCAGTGTGTAGTACCTGTGGGATAAAATAGTTGCCTGAGATCCAGTGTCAATTAATTCCATGTGATAGGGTTGGAGACTGAATCCTGGAGCTCAGCTAATACATAATATCTCCCTGCAGTTTCTACTATTTCACACATAAAATTGGTGTTATCACACATCTGTGGGCTTCGCTACGTGTTACCTGAATCTGCCACATTACCTGATGCAGAAGAAACTTCATTCTTACCGGTCCCCTCTATAATAGGGTTGACTGGGTTCTTGTGTACTGCATCTGTGAAAATAAGGTTAAGAGAATGCTGCAAAGGAAGAGTTTCCCGGCTGAGGTTGCTCGTCATCACAGCTAAATCGTCCGTTTCCGGTCTGTAGGGAGAGAATTTGATTAGTACCATTATTGACATTTATCATTTCATTTGGTATATCTCTCCCCCCTCTTTCAGGTAATACTGCAATATTTATGACTGTGCATGTGACCCAATGCTGGCCACTGGCTGTACCCCTAAAAAAGGATTGTTAGGTTGCTGAGCCATAAAAGCTTGACTCATATTAGTAAATAGTGTACATAATTGACTAACTTGTGTGCTGAGTTGGCCCAGAGTTGTCCTGAGTTGGACAAGCTATCTTTACCCATGGACCGATTTTTTTATGTTCCAGAGTATTGATCATAGCTATTTCTCTTATTTTGACGTGGTTGTCTTTGGGGTTCAACTTGTTCAGCGTTAGTATCTTGGGGAGCACTATTTACTTGGGGTGTCTGGTTACCCTGAGAGTATTTTTGCCACTTTTGGTATTTATTTTTACAGGGATACCAATTATTTTGTGGGTGTTCATCTCTTTGGGAATAATTATTTACCTGGGTATGCCCCCCATCTTGAGCATAATCTCTCTGCACCTCAGCCTGTGTTGGGAGAGGGGTAGAGTTAAAACTTTGTGGGTATGGCCTGTTTTCTTGGGCCACCTCCGAATAGGTTTTCTTTTTAGACTCAAAATTGAGGGGGCTAGGTGACACCCTAGTTTCTGCCACCATTTTTGGACTGGGTTTTGATTCTCTTTTAACCCCCTGTTCACCAGACTGCTGAATAGAGTATAGCTTTGTACTCTCTTTGATCAGCCAGTCCAATGAACAGTGCTCATCAAAATCTCTAGCTGATTCGCACTACATTTTAAACCATATACAGCTATCTTCACTGCAGTTTTAGTGCGATAATGCCCGAATTCTTTTCTGCACTGTCGTTTTGTCTCATTCCAGGAATGAATATTCATATCCTTTAGTGAAGCAAAGAATTTGTAATATTTACCTTCAAATACCCAGGGCAGAAAGTCAATTTTTGACTGTTCACTTGTAAGTCGCTAAGAGGTCAATTATATAATTGGTTCCCTTGTTGGAGAACTTAGGCACTGCATGACTTAAAAATTCAATTATTTTAGGGGTGTCATATACCATATTAGACGTATCTCTGGCTTTCCTAGGAGATTTATTTTTGGGGTTGGAGCGTTCCCTATCTTCCCTTTTGCTATGGGGAGAACCCTTACACATATTAGTATTATGGGGGCTATTTGGGTAGCTAGCTCTGCCCTCTAACTCACTACTACAGCTTCCCTCCCTCTCCTCAGTTGAGTTATAGTAGCTCCCTGAATTTATATCATGAGGTGACTCCCTATTTGAGAAATTTACTTCTGACCCAATAGGGGTTCTTTGTCTAAATTCTTCCCTAAATTTCTGCATTTCATCCCTGATGCATCTTTAAGAGAATTAGAATTATCTGCATTATTCTCACTGCTAATAGAGGGGTTTTCATTATGATGATACAACCTTTTTAAACCACTTAATACTCTCTGGCTTTGTGTGAGTTCTTTATGCAAATCCTCTATCTGGGCAACTAAATTCTGGTTATATTTTTGTAAAGTGGCCATGTTTTGGGCAAACTCATCAATTTTATTTTCAGCTATATTTAAATTATCTTTGCATCTGCGTGAGCAGCGAATACTATCTTCTAGCCCCTGTATTTGCAATTCCTTCTCTATGAGGTATAGCGACATTTGTCAACAATGCATATTACAAGGGGCCAAGATTTTAGTATTAGTTTGTCGCGGTTTTTGAGATTTTTGTATTGATTAATTTTGAATAATTCTTGGAATAATTCACTTTTTTCATTCCACCTTCCATCATCAATAACAATATTTTTAGCCTTAATTTCAGGCATATCCATATAATCATTTAAATCACCCGCAATATTACACCTCTTTTTAATGTGGCCTATAATGTCCATCTTAAGAACATCGCCCTGAGATAGGGGTAATTTCGGGGAAAAAACAGATTCAAATGATTCACCTCTGGTTACAGACATTATTATATTGGCTTAGTATTTAGTTAAATTAAAACAGCAAATACAATTTTGATCAAGAAACATTTTTTTTCCAAAAATATTAATATTAATTTTGAAATATGAAAAATTTATATTTTTTAATCAATTTTTTAAAATTGAATTTTTAATATATATTTTTTTCAATAATAATTTCTATTTACTATAAGTATATCATATCAATGTGATAAATATTAATAATATCTCAGCAGTGTACTTCAATCAAAAGAAATATGAGCGCTATTTACCTGACAGAAAAGAATTAGTGAATAATATACCTGCAAAATTCAATTGGTGCATGCATATAAATCGTTAACTATTTCATATAATAATTAAATACATAAAATACAGTAAAAAAAATTAAAAACACAAGTGTAAGTAATAAAAAAACCTGTTTCCTTTTAAAACCAAATAGAGTTCCGTTTTATTCAAAGTTCCGGTTTCATTTGTCCCTTTCTATCCCCTTTCTCCTCGATCTGGTTCTGCTGCTCCTTTAGCGACACTGGTGTAGTGTCTAACAAAAAAACACTCCAAATCCAAGAGAAACCTGAAGCGCAGATTAAAAAGGAAAAAACACAATCTAAGTGCAGTATTATAGATAAAAATAATTTCCTTTATTAAAAAACAAGATTGCACTCACAAATTTTAACCTCAACAGATGAGGTATGTATATGGCACAGTACTGAAGTCCTCACGGCAAAAGCTGTGTATCACTCCTCCGATTGTGATGTTAAACCAACTGTGATCCTGGATTTGTCTGCCACAGTATGCACATCAGAGTGCCGTGTTATGGGCTGTCAGATACAGTTCAAACAATAACACGACTACCGCTACTATACGTGCCCGTCACAAGCTGGCTAGCAGACACGCAAGTATTCCACGGTAGTATCGGGTAATACAACATCACAGCGTCACAACGTCACAGGGTGACAAAAGTGGGCGTGGCCAGGACTTCAGTACTGTGCCATATACATACCTCATCTGTTGAGGTTAAAATTTGTGAGTGCAATCTTGTTTTTTAATAAAGGAAATTATTTTTATCTATAATACTGCACTTAGATTGTGTTTTTTCCTTTTTAATCTGCGCTTCAGGTTTCTCTTGGATTTGGAGTGTTTTTTTTTATCTCAGCAGTGTGCCTCCAAGTAATATGTCAGTATATGGCCGGGTTATAATCCAATATATTTAATAATTATCCTTTAAAATAAACCCCCAATAAAATGCATATACAAAACAATAAAATTAATGTAAATTTCTAAGTTCTTTATATTAGTTAAAATTTATAGACACATTGAATTATATTTATAGAAAACCAGATATGAATCAAACTATACACATTTAAACTATTATAATATGCTATGCAAAGATCATAAAAGTTACCTTATTCACAATTGAATTTCCTTAAAATACCACAATGAAATATCACAGTATGGGTCACTAACTTCCAGACAACTATACTTTAACTATTTAGCCCACAAATGATTCTATACACTCTAATTAAAACACCAGAAGTTATATATATATTCTAAATGTAAACAGTCAGTTTATATGCCAATTTATCTAAACAGAAATTAATTCTTAATTATCTATAATTAAGACAAATTCTAAAATATATTTATATATTTGCAAAGATAAACTACTTAGCATACAAAAGGCAAGCTTAAAACTATACAGGTCTATGAATTTAAGTTAAAATACAAAGTACCTTTTAAATCTGTTAACTGCAGTTGATTGTAGCAATAATGAATGTATTTGCTTTAAAATATCAAATTATAGAGTTCATACATTACCAACATGATCCAATTTAATATTCCAATATTCCTTGTTTCACCTCATATGAAAATAAGGGTATTTGCAATGTGGATAAGAAAAAGTAGCCCAATTTCCTTATAGTGACTGTGTTCCAACGCAACCAGTTATCAGTCCAGAATTCAGCAAAAAGTCAGCAGCCTCCTCTCTCCTCTTGCATTCATCTTATATATCTTAATCATTGGTGAAATTAATTTTATTGGCCCTAATGGAGCTGAGCATGAATTGGCCCTTCGAGTCGAAACATTTGATTGGCTACTTGGATTTGCATATGTTTTAAACAATCAATTTGTTTGGCTGTCATACCATTTTAATCCCCTAGGGGGCAGCAAACAACCAGAAATGCAGTCTTACCATCCATTTTTGCTACAATTTAATACATCCTTATAAAGTGATTATTTAAACTAATTTACTTCCTTGTATTAATAAGTTACATGTTCAGATACACATGATCACACAGTATCATTTTTTCTGATCATTTTAAGACCAAACGTGAATATATTCCACTTATAATATATAAATGCATTTAAAAATCATATCTTTTATGAAACAATTTAAAAGGATTATAATACCTTAATCATGGATTTAATTACTTTCTCAGTTATCTTAATATCATATACATACCTGGAGATCAGCAAATATATGTGGTTTCAGTGGTTTCATATTTGCATATTTCTTGTTAAGTGTGTAAAATATATGATATTATTTAAAGCACCAATTATCTATGTACTTATTAGATACCTCAAAAAAAATATACAAAGAAATAGGTTATTAAAATTGGATATGCACCAGATGCAGGTCTGAAATTAAAGAGATAATGTTGTTATTCATTTTGAGACATTTTGAATCCTTAAGACATTCTATGCTTTCAAGGGACACATGTTTTTTAAAACCATGATTTACATTTTCAGTTTATCTGGAAATGAAATTGTTGATTGTAACTCAGCAGGGTTAAACATGTCTCTCTGTTAGCTAGTATAGATGTTTATCTAACACCACAGGTACCAATTTGCATTGAAGGGTGAATGGTCACTTTCCCACAAAACTTGTCACTTGTCTCAGACTTGTAGACTCTCTTGTAAGAAGTAGGAAATCTTATTACACATTTCAATGTAGTGACCATAAGGTCTTTTGAAGTGATCTTTCTAAGATAACTTGAAAACCATTCCTTTGATGAATGAGAGAGGGGGTGGTTTGTTACAGTGACATCTGGAGTTTTACTAATAAAATGAGTTCTTGGTCTTGTCTTATAAATCTATGTGTAGATAAATATACATACATATATATATTATTTAATAATACTCAGATATCCTGACAGTTGTTTGAATTGTGTGATGTAGTTCTACGCCTACTATTTGAGGACAGGATCGAATAGCTGTGGCTAATGGTTCCATGATAAGAGTGAATATAAGGGGTGACAGAGGGCACCCCTGTCTGGTACCATTGGTAATTAAAAAAGGCTCAGAGCAGAATCCCAGCCCCTTAACTGTTGCAGAGGGGTTGGAATATAAGGCAGCTATAGAGGTGATAAATGAGGCTGGGAAGCCAAACCGTCGCAGAACCACAAACATATATTCCCAGTTCATCCTGTCAAAGGCCTTTTCAGCGTCCAACAACAGGGTGACACAGGGCAAGCGTAGTCTATGGGTTTCAAAATAAATATTCATTAGTCAGATCCCTGGGGTTACAAAGTAAAACCGACCTGGTCACTATTAATTAATAAAGGCAAAAGAAGGTTAAGGCGCGAAGCTGTTATTTTGGCATAGAGCTTAACGTCGAGATTTAATAGTGAAATTGGTCTATAGCTCGTGCACTCAGTGGGATCCTTCCCTTGCTTAGGGAGTGTAATAATTGTTGCCTGTAGAAATTCAGCAGGGAAAGTGCAGCAGAAGCTTGCTAAGGTAAAGAACCGCAGTAAAATAGGTGTAAGCTGTTTTTTAAATTTTTTATAGAATAGGTCTGAAAAGCCATCCGGCCCCCGGGATTTAAAGGCCTTATGGGACTTAATAGCTGTCTTTACCTTCAAATTGGAAATTGGGTCCTGCAGAGAATCTACCTGTTCCGGCAAGACAGAGGGAAGATTGAGGTTGGCAAGGAAAGCATTGATGATGTCAGGAGTTGGAGAAGGGGTCGCGTTTTCTTGCGCTAGATTGTAAAGAGAAGAATAATAGTCAGCAAAAGCTGTACGTATATCTTTAGGGTTAGTGATATGTTGCCCCTTCACTCTTAGGGAGTGAATGTGAGCTGCCGCTGCCCGCTGTCTTAGCTTGTTGGCTAGAAGCCTATCGGCTTTATTGCCTTTATAATAATATATTTCCTTAAGCCTAAGGAGTCTGTCAGCTGTTCATTCAGTTTCTAACTGGACTATCCGCAATTTAAGGTCCGCTAGCTGTTTAGAGAGTTGGGGCGTAGGGTTAATTTTATGATCAGTAGACAGTTTACAAAGAGTCACTAATAGTTGTGCTAAAGTCTCACCTTTGTGTTTTTTTTGCACAGCCACTATTTTGATAAAGTATCCCCGTATGTAGGCTTTCAATGAGGCCCACAGCATGAAATCCTCTACTGTGCCAGTATCATTCACCTCAAGGAACTCCGTAAGATCTCTAACAATGGAAACAGCAGTGTCCGGAATGGAGAATAAGGTCGAGGAGAGCTGCCATGCCAGGGAATGCTGCAGTTCTATCAGTGATTTTAAAGTGATATGGACAGGGTCATGGTCTGACCATGGGCATTGAGGAATCCATGACCTGGCTACACAATCCAAAAGTCTTGGTTCGCAAAAGAAAAAATCTATTCGTGAATAAGAGCAGTGGACCAACGAGAAGTAGATGTAGTCGCGCGAAGACGCATTGAGAGCACGCCAGACATCAAATAGATTAAACTGGGACATGAGGTTCTTAAATTTGTGTGAGAGGTCAGCTAACACCTTATCGGATTTATGAGTTATATTAGATTTCTTGTCTAGATGAGGATCCCAAACAATGTTAAAATCCACTGCAATGATAAGGAAACCTCGGCGTATGGAATTTGTTGAGGAATTTGCGCAATGCTTGAATGTGCTGTTTGTTAGGTCCATAGTACAAAGCTAAAGTATAGACAACACCATCAAGTTTGCAGATAAGAATCCCTTGTGGGTCAGCTTCAACGTGAATGTTTTCGTAGAAAATATCTTTGTGGATAAGAATAGCAGCCCCTCTCGATTTTTGAGAAAAGCTTGCTGCTTCAACAACTGGGAACAGCTTGGATTGGATGGGAATTTTTGTATCTCTTAACCAGTGGGTTTCTTGTAAAAAGACCAATTGGGCCTTATTTTTTATAAAGAGATTGCAGGAATATACTTTGCTTGGTCGGAGAATTTAGCCCCCTAATGTTTTGAGTAATGCAATTATACGGCATTATGGGAGGGCTGTATATTTGGCTACTGGAGAGAGAAAAAAAAAAGGTAGACAAGGTGGAGGAAGAAGGTTAGAGGTCACTCAGCAAGTATCTGAAAACAGTAGTGTCGGCAATTTATCTAGTAAGGTTGTGCGGTATTTGAGGAAGGTAAACCGCGTCGGTAGCCTCTAAAGGGGGGGGGGGGAACAAAACGAAAGCTGGCAGCAAGGTGATAGCTATGACTAAAGGGAAAGGGGGGGGGAAACATCAGGTCACAAAATAAATCAAAAGAACACAAATCAACGTAGAACAAGACAAGACAAACAAACCAGAGACAAGACACATATTACTACAAGACAGAACAAACAAATCAAATCAAAACAATAATAAGAAAACCAGACAGGAAAACATAGAGTACACAAATAAAACAAAAAAAAAAAATTGAGAGAAACATATTATACCAGCAAATAGACGAAGTCAGTATATCAACATTTGGAAGATTGGAACAATGTTAAGCATATGATAATGGTACATTTTATCTGCATATAACCTAGTCTACTTAACATAATAGTAGTAAAAAAATAAATAAATGCATACCGGTAAGATAATATTGGTACATAAACATGACCCAAAAACATATGAACTATGGTTGAATTCTGTATGAACTAAAGCGCAGCACCTAGAACAGTATAGGCAGTGATTAGTGAAGCTAAATGCATGACTAACAATTACTGTTATTTCCTCCTAGCCTTTGCACAATTGGAAGTGTATGTATGAAGAAGTAATGAGTTAGGGTCCAGTGAGGGGTTTGGGTAGACGAGGATATTAAGGCAAGTGCACCGGGTTAATGTACTAAAGTATGGGAGAATCAGGGCCACACTATGCATGGGATTAGATTACACCCTGATTCTGGGGATCTAATACACTCAACACCATTGGTGGCCAGATAACCAAAACAGGGGAAGGGTGGGTGTTCACATAACTCCCAAGAATAACTAATCTAGGTGGAATCTCCCCAGGAAATAAACCATCCCCCTTATAGATCTGAGATCCAGCTCAATGTAGGCAGTGAGAAGAGGACCAGGGCCCGTAGGAGGGGAATCTCAATTTTCCCAGCCGAAAGGGGAGAAGGGGTACTCCTAGCAGCAGGTAAGGGGTTAGCAATTGGTGCAAGTGGGCAGGGTCATTAAAGTAGGTGCGCTAGAAAAATAGGCAATCTACAGAAAGACTCTTAAATAGAAGCGACAACATATATGGAAGCATTAAAATTAGAGCAATAGAAACAATGAATAGTGAAAAAATATGGCAGTCTTTCATGAGTATGATAACCTAGTTGGGAAAAAAACAACAACACATATACAACAACTCACTTTAACAATAACATAGGATATATGGAAACCATAAAGTTCAGGGTAACTTGGAAAGTTCTGGCAATGGTATCAGGTTTAGGTTGGGACATAGTTATACTGTCCTGAGAGTCCTCTAGTGCAGAGGAGGGTATGGGGTTAAAATGATCTGCCACTGTCCTTTAAGGGCCCACAGCAGATTAAGGCCATCGCTTATTAGGCTGCGCCACTGAATTAGGGCCTTTGTCAAGCACCAGGACACCAGATGATGATAATGGTGCAGGTTCCAAATAGACAGAGTAAGAGAGTGAGTTGGTGATAAAACAGAAAAAAACTCAGTGACTCATGGTCTCCCCTCCCGCCATCAGCACATTTAGCACCACATTTTTTGTAAAGTCAAAGCTGCGTGGCCTGAGGGCTCCCTGGGATTGGTGGAAGGTAAAGGTTTAGTAATGTGCACAGATGGTTAATGTCACTTTCAGAGCAGGCAAGTCTAGCCCAAATCAAGCTTAACGTACAGGTAAAGCAGTGCTTAGGTTATAGTTCAGAGGGAATACAATGGCTCAAATTGCTGGGGGATGATCAGGATTAACAGTAATGGCTCCTACACTGACCCTCAAGCCTGGTATCGCTTTAAGTCCTAGGTGGCAAACGTGATGTTTATGCCACAGTATTAGAACCAGTAGACCTTGGGCACTTCAAATATCAGGTTTCGCTTACCAGGCTATTAACCAATCAGTCAATATAGGTAACATATAATATGAGTGGAATAGAAACTGCGTAGCTTTTGTGAGGAGGCCGTGCACCCCATGACACAGTCCCAAGCCAACTGCTATGCCTCTTATGTGGCAATAATAGTTATTTCCAATGGGGGTATGCCTTCTCTGCCTATCCCCTGTAGCTACAGTGTGAACGATGTTTCCACTTCACTGTGCGTGTTAGCCTCTAGCAGGTATCTCCGTGGCCTCCGTTTAAACAGCAATCTTGGGCCGTCCACCTCCTTTCCTGATCTGCAGACACAGCCGGCAGTTCGGTAGCCAAAGGCCCAGCCATGGCCGCAGACCACTCGGATCTCCCAAGTTTGCTCCTTATTTTCCATGGGCTTTTCTGTCTCCCTTCTCAAGTAAGGGTCACGGATATCACTCCTAAACACTGTGCCTCAAGTTCAGCAAACTTTTTATAGCTTTTGAGCTCTATAATCAGGCTTTCTAAACTGTTATAGCCGGAGCCGATCAGAAGTGTGTCTTACCAGCTTGGTAATACCGAATAGTTGACTCGGGTTACATGAGCCGAAATTGGCTCATAACACCAGTTTGTAATCCCACAGAGGAGCTTCAGGAGCTCTACAATGAGGATCACATCAGAACACGAGCTGTCATTGAAAGGCTGTTTGGACTCCTCAAGATGAGGTTCCGGTGTCTTGATCATTCTGGAGGGGCCCTACAATACAGCCCGGAGAAGGTGGTGAAGATCTTTATTGCCTGCATCTTCCTCAGTAATATTGACAGTAAAGATTGCTGCAGGACATCCAAGTGCACCAAGTCCTCCAAAGAGAGGAGGAAGATGAAGAACCATATGAGGGGCAAGACCAGGATGAAGGGGTCAATGTCATCATTTACAATCATTTTGTAAGGTAAAATACAGCATGCATCTTTGTGACCATTGCAATAATGTACTTTTTGTGTCACTAAAATGACAATTTAGTAAGGAATAACATTTTAGAATGTGGATACTAAGGAAAAATTAAACAAATACCATCCTTTATTCATTCACAGGTAAATTCTAAATCTTACATCTCTGGCATTGGCCACAAAGAACAGTGATGACTTCCCCCCAATCTAGTAATACACCATCAGAGTGTAAGTCTAAATAATATATGTGTTGACGTTGCATGCAACTTGCTTGAACAGAGGAATTGAGCTCACTGTTTAAGGCCCAAGAATTGCTGTTGTTGGGGAGGGGGGAGAGATTAGCCAGAACGATGTGGCCCACACTTAAAGGCTTCCCTCTTCTTCTTCTCTATTGTGTTTCCTTTAGTGAAGAGCTATTCCCCCAGAGTCTGCAACTGAGGAAAGAACAGAATGTCACGGCTCCTACAGTTGAAGCGATACTTTGCATTACAACAACTTTGCCAAGTCCTCCATCAAAGGAAGTCTACACAACGTTTGTGTTGAAGCTGCATGCAACTTGCATAGTGACATGACAGAAAGGAGGACACACATTTTGACAGAGGAATTAAGCTCACTGTTTGAGGCCCAAGAGTTGTTGTTGTTTGGGGGGTTATTAGAAAGAATAAGGTGGCCCACACTTATAATTGGCATTGAAATCAGGTTGTGATAATTTCCATTCTTGCGATAATTGTGTCTGAACGCAAACTTCTTACTTTAAACTTGTAATACGAACGCAAACAAGCAAGTGCAATACTCGCGCAAACGAGATTGTTACAACAATATTGACACTCGAGTGGAAGCGCAAAATACCACTCCACTTGTAATCTGGCCCATAGTGTGCTAAATATATTTTTCGCTCAAGCTTTAAATTCACTCAAAGCAAAATTTAACGTGCGTATTACAAGTTGAAAGTAAAAAGCTATCAGGCTGGCAAAAGATTGGGTGAGCAAACGTCAGGACTTCAGATATTGTGATGTTGTTAACTTCTTCTCCCTATAGACTTTTTGGTTGCACTCTAACCCAACATCCCATTAAAACAGCACTAAACCAGAAGGTAGTTATTAATATTGTACATTCCAAAGTTCTTCACATAGAAGAAAATGTTTTTTTTATTTTTTAAATATACAGTATATTTACACACACACACATACATATATATATATATATATATATATATATATATATATATATATATATATATATGTATATATATTTATTATTATTTTTTCTTTTTTTTTTCTTCCAAAGAAAGAAATAAAACAAGCGCTATACAGGGTATGGGTTCTACTCCTATTACTCCTATTTCACTGTACACAAGATCCTACAAAGTGTTTGTGTAAATCTTCCCAAACCAATAAACACAGTCACTATAGTTTAAAAAAACATGTAAAACGAGAGTGAGGGTGGCGCTTCAAATTAGGAAATGTTGTACTTCACAGACAGTGCATACAAATAGTATTTTTAGTCTAATACTGTGTTTTATAAATGTAATATTCAATTTGAATGTGACATTCGAAATAGTGTTTCTAGTCTACAATTGTGTTTTATAAATGTAATATTCAAATTTGAATGTGATATTCGAATGTAACATTCGATTCGAATGTGACATTCGAAATAGTGTTTCTAGTCTACAATTGTGTTTTAGAAATGTAATATTCGAATTCGAATGTGATATTCGAATGTCACATTCGAATCGAATGTGACATTCGAAAACTGTAAATAACATTCGAAAATCGATTTTTTAAGAATATTCGTTCTTATCAACATTCTATTATGTAAATCGAGTTTCTACAATAACATTCGTTCTAACATTCGAATTCGGATATAAACACATTCGCCCATCCCTAATCAGACACTCCACAAATGTGGTTCTGCAATTGGCATAATAATCAATATCATAAACATAGTTGTCTACTGATGACCTGAAGTTTTCCATAAAAATCATTGATGTGGCAAAGTTACCAGTAAGGGGAGGCAATAAATTCAAGATCTTGGATAAAAAATAACTTTTTTGGATTTATAAGTTGAGAACCATAATTCCTAATGGTTTGAATAGGGTATAGGATATCAGCTATTTTGTTTGATTCAGACAGTTACACCACAGAGTTACCTTGTATATCCTCCCACTGTCATTATTAACTAGTGGTATATGCTGTTCGCAATAACTTCAATAAGGACTCTGTTGTATAATATGTCCACCTATATCTGAGGATTATATAAGGATGGTATATTTTAGAACTAGAGTTCGTTAATACGGTGCTTGGATATCAAGGTATGGTAATATCGCCCCTTATTGTAACTAATCCCAGCTGATTACACATAAGAAAATAATTACATCAATTTTCTTTATCTTTTATTATGTGAACTGGAAATATATCACTGTTTATTTTTATATCTTGTGTGCATTTACGTTTTCATTTAATTATGTGTATTTGAAAAATTAAGTATTGGCAAATGTGAGGGCATCTTGCCCTATATAAGGATGTAATTTATGTGCAACACTTGAGTCTATGATTAAGCACCACTAGAGGGTGCAAAACGCGTCAGACTGCCTCTTTTTCATGTCTGCCTAGGTATTAACTTTACTCAATAAACGTTTTTGTTTTTTATATTTTGACCCAGTTTGTGCAGCCTTTACTTTTTTCACACCCCTTTTTTTGTATGTGTGCTTACGCATGGAATTATGTTTTATATTTGAATTAAGGAATGACTATTTGATCACAGTGTTGCGATTGAGCGATTTATAACAACAAGAGAACTCGTGTATATATATATATATATATATATATATATATACAGTATATGTCAACACTTTGCCTTTCATTATCCCTTTAAGGCAAGATCTCCTCCCCTAACACATTTCTATTTAATCACCTGTTTTCCCAGAAATCATTGCTTGATTATTGAAAGTGGAATAGGAGACCTCTATCAGTCTCTCTATCTCCTAAACTCTAAGAAGCCTTAAGAATACTGACATTTATATTACCTAACTGATAATTTTATTTCTTCCTTTTATTTCATATTGGATTATAACCTTTGGTGTATTACTCCTGTAAAGTTTGGAGTGAACATTAAACTCAAACCACTGCTGCGTGAATCTGCAGCACTCTGTCTCTATCCCCGGTACGGACTGACAGGTAGCGGGTGACGTCATTACCTCTCTCACTGCGCACCACGCCGGAGTCGAAGGGTCGCTTCTCACTCTGCTTGCTGTTCACCCGCTCTTCTCTGTTCATAATAGAACTATTAAGAATAAGGTATGTGCACCAACGATCACTATAATAGCATGCTAGGACTTAACCAAGAATGTAATGCATTACTGAAGACTTATACTACAATTTGGAACTATTAAATCCTATATAATTTCCTCAATAATCCACATCGGAACATTCAAAGGAGAATATCTTCATTCATCTCAAATTGATATCTATAAAGTAATTATTTTTTCCTTCAAAATTTCATTCTTATTTATGTGAGAGTTTACATTTCATTACCTACCAATGTTATTAAGTAATAGCTGTTCATTCATTACTTATAAGTATCCATACTTTACGTTCTTAACTCACCTATATGAGTATATCATTTCTTCTAAGTTGCAAAGAACTGACATTTATCACGAATCTACAATAAACTTTGTAATCATACAGGTACCTAATATCTAAGTTATGGTATTTTTGGTGATTATGATTACATACACTTTAACCTATTAAATCCTGAAACATTAAATGTTTAACATATACTGTTTCCTATCACAGTATATCCATATAAGAGTGGCATTATCTATAGATGTGTATACACTGTCTGTGAAGTACAAAATTTCCTAATTTCTTTTATATATATACATACATAAACACACACAGACACATATACAGGGTTTGGTATTTTCTTCTATGTGACGAACATTGGAATGCAAAGTATTTCTATTCAAAACACATTGAAACACATTAAAATTGAATAAAAATAATATTGCATATTTCAGGGTATTTAACTGGAGGGGCTCCACAGTGTGTGTGTATATATACATTCATACACATGTACACACACACACATACATATATATATATATATATATATATATATATATATATATATATATATATATATATATATATAAAATACCTAATCCCAGTCAAATACCTTGTGTCACATCCCTGCCCATGATTAAACCTGGGATTCCTGGTTAGCAGCCTCTTCCCTTATCTTTTAGGCACTGTAGAGCTCTGGCTAACTCTGAGCATATTTTGTGACTATGTGTCTGCACTGGCTGTGCTCTTTTGCTCCACATGTCTGCTATAAAAGGCTGCTTTACAGTCTCCTCCCTGCCCTGACTTTGGTTCATGTTTTGTCTGAGCTCCTGTTTCCTAGCTTCTTTTTTGACACAGCTTGTTTCCTGACCTTGCCTTACGGATATCCTTGTACTTGTTGTTAGTTTGGATTGCTACCTGATATCCTGACCCCAGGCTTGCTCAGGACTTTTGCTTTTGGATTTTGTTTAGGGCCTTGTTTGCCAGTGTGATATCCAGATCCTGTCTCAGTCACAGAGCCTGCTTGGTATCCAGATCCTGTCTCAGTCACAGAGCCTGCTTGGTATCCAAATCCTGTCTCAGTCACAGAGCCTGGCTCATATCCAGATCCTGTCTAAGTCACAGAGCCTGCCTAGTATCCAGATCATGTCTAAGTCATAGAGCCTGCCTAGTATCCAGATTGTATCTAAGTCACAGAGCCTGCATGGTATCCAGATCCTGTCTCTGTCACAGAGCCTGCTTGGTATACAGATTCTGTCTCAGTCACAGAGCCTGCCTAGTATCCAGATCATGTCTAAGTCATAGAGCCTGCCTAGTATCCAGATTGTATCTAAGTCACAGAGCCTGCATGGTATCCAGATCCCGTCTCTGTCACAGAGCCTGCTTGGTATACAGATTCTGTCTCAGTCACAGAGCCTGTCTAGTATCCAGATCATGTCTAAGTCACAGAGCCTGCTTGTTATCCATATTTTTTCTCAGTTACAGAGCCTGTCTGGTATCCAGATCCTGTCTAAGTCACAGAGCCTGCTTGTTATCCAGATCCTGTCTAAGTCACAGAGCCTGCTTGGTATTCAGATCCTGTCTCAGTCACAGAGCCTGCTTGGTATCCAGATCCTGTCTAAGTCACAGAGCCTGCTTGGTATCCAGATCCTGTCTAAGTCACAGAGCCTGCTTGGTATCCAGATCCTGTCTAAGTCACAGAGCCTGCTTGGTATCCAAATCCTGTCTAAGTCACAGAGCCTGCTTGGTATTCATATTTTGTTTCAGTTACAGAGCCTGTCTGGTATAAAGATCCTGTCTCAGCCACAGAGCTGGCCTGGTATTCAAATCCTGTCTTAGTCATAGAGCCTGCCTGGTATACAGATTCTGTCATGGGGCCTATTTAACAAAGGTCTGTCGGATCTGATCCGACAGTGCGTATCAGGTCCGACAGACCTCGCTGAATGCGGAGAGCAATACGCTCTCTGTATTAAGCACTGCACCAGCAGCTCTTGTGAGCTGCTGGTGCAACGCCGCCCCCTGCAGATTCGCGGCCAATTGGCCGCCAGCAGGGGGTGTCAATCAACCTGATCGTACTCAATTGGGTTGAATTGCGGTGATGTCTGTCCGCCTGCTCAGAGCAGGAAAAGGTTATGGCCCTCAAGCTCCATCCTGAGCTTGATAAATGGACCCCTTAGTCACAGAGCCTGCTTGGTATCCAGAATCTGTCTCAGCCACAGAGTTGGCCTGGTATTCAAATCCTGTCTTAGTCACAAAGCCTGCCTGGTATCCAGATTCTGTCTTAGTCACCTTTGCCTGCCTGGTATCCAGATTCTGTCTCAGCCATAGAGCTGGCCAGGTATTCAAATCCTGTCTCAGCCACAGAGCCTAACTGCTTATCCTGCTGGTCACTACTGCATGTGGATCCTTCTGACAATTGCTACCTGTGTATCCTGTCCTAGGCTTCAGACTGGGCACTCTCCAGTCCAAAGCCCAGGTGTGGGCACATCTCAAAGTACTGTGTCAAGCACCACAGCCTCCAAATCTTGTGTCCAGTTTTGCTTTTTCCAACCCCTGTATCCATCTCCAAGTCCTGGCTCCAGCTCAGAGGCTCCAAGTCCTGTATCCAGTGCCCAGACTCCTATTCCTGTTGCTGACTTTTCTTCAACTGTGCAATACATTTGTGTTACCTGTGTTACTCATTAATTATGCCTAAAAGGGGAAGCAGTTCTAGAAAACACAAGACACTGGCCCAATTTAGCTTACAGGAGACACTTAAGTCTGATACCTCGACCACTGAGCTTCATACTCCTAACCTCGCTCAGCCAAGTATGACACCTTGTCATATACCATATTTTATTATTAATATACTTTTTTTTTTATAAAGAGCCAACAAATCCTGCAGCACTGTCCATGGGTGCAAAAGATAAAAGTACAACCATATCCCTTTTAATCCTTATAATTTTTTTTATCAATATTTATATGATTTTTAAATCAGAAAGTGTATACATGAGTGTAATAGTTTATTTACATGTTCTTGATGTTTTTTTGATAGCATTTTTTTCACCCTTACAGTTACAGATCTTCAGTCACACTAATTCATCAAACACAGTTTTTCTTTGTGCTTGGATGCAAGCATTTATTTTAAACTTGTAATAGACACACTAGTTAGCGCAGTCGCGATATTGCTTATCGTGTCCCACGTTAACATTAGCGTGCCACTTGTAATCTAGCCCATATTGTATAGTAATTCTTCTTTAGAATATGATCCATTCCCATTAGTCTTCATATCTATTTCTCTGAACAGTGTTCCCCTATCTCTCTATGCTATTAGCAACAACAATTCCCATGATTTGACCTTCTACTCTTATAGATGATATGGTAAAGGCCCAGATATTATTCTTTAACAATGTTTGGTACATAACCTATTGTGAACATGGTATACTAAGGGTTGTTTAATCATGCAACTATAAGATTTTCTAGTTTAAATGATTTGAGGAACAAGACATACTACAGTCTTTTCATACTACAGTCTTTATATATATATATATATATATATATATATATATAGTAGACAATTTCCAGTTCAGCCCACCAATAGCCAACTCGCCTGGGTGCAATGATATACCATCAAATAGAAAACAAGAGAATGCACTCTCAGGACTTTTTAAAAAAAAACCAATTTAATGGAACGTTTTCGGGGTTCACAACCCCTTCATCAGGCTGATGAAGGGGTTGTGAACCCCGAAAACGTTCCATTAAATTGTTTTTTTTTTAAAAAGTCCTGAGAGTGCATTCTCTTGTTTTATATATATATATATATATATATATATATATATATATATATATATATACACACTGTATATTGCTTTTTGGGCCAAGAGAAACTTTTCTTTTTTCTTGCTAATAGATTCATCTCCTTCAGATAAGAACTTATGGTTGTAGTTTATTATGGGATCCAAGAGTGATCTTTGTATATTATTTATATTTCCATTTTAATATTATATATAGCAACACAAGGTCCAAGATTTTGTAAATCATGATTATTCAAAACATTATTTTTCTGACTTCTGTTTATCATAAAAACCTGTGCAAACAGTCTGTTTCCAATAAGCAAGACAAAAAAAGCAAGCATTCAAATCCCATTCATGAAAATGTAAATTCTGATAGAAATAGAGTTTAAGAAGATGAAATTACCCAAGACAAACAGAATTACTTTGGAGACCATCCTGGAGTCATTTGATGATCATCAACCTACTTTAGAAGTAATTTGCACATCATTAGGTATCATCAGGCTTGTAAAGGCATCAGCTAAGGTAACAAACTCTGTGCGATGACTTCACAATGATTAGCAGATTACCTTACTGAATACTTCAGTATATCTAGAGTCAGCTGATTTAAATATTTCGGCCTGTGGGCATACTTCAGGATGGCGTCTGATGACTAGCCTGGAGTCATCAATCACTTCAGAATGACTCAAGGAAGATCATCCTTTTGATTAGAGTACTGTAACTTACAATCATGAAAATGCAAGTATGAAATGAAAAGAAAGTTTGTAAGAATGAGATTGTTAAAAGCCGTTTCTAAATGTTGCTTTTGTGATTTTTGTTTCTTAGGTTTCCTATAGAGCTCATTAAATGTAGAAGATATCAAGTATATTGCTATTATATAAATATACAGTACATAATGTGTGTACATTTGTATCATGATCACTACCAAATAGTAATCGATATCGGTTTAAACATCTAAAATGGCACTAGTAGCCATTTCAGAGCATATTACACTTGTACAAGATAACAGAATTATTCTAAATGGTCAACTTTCCACTTTATCAAGTGCCTTTGGCTGTTGAATATTTAGTCAATAATTTGTTGTTAGGTGGCTTGTGATTGAAAAAGTTTACATAGTCAATGCACCATATGGATGAATATTACTATATCCAATCCAATTTTTTCCAGTAAAAAAGTGGTCATGTTGTTTGAATTGTGATCACTTCAATGCCAAATAGTGTATATCGGGAGACAAATAACAGCAGCTAGAAACAAATAGCAAAGGACATGTTTGGAGCAGCCAACGAGCCAATAACAATAGATTTAAGTGCATAGCCACCAATCACTAAGTTCAGCTATGGAGCATGTGTATTGCTGCCCTTGAGCTAACTTTAACTATGCATTAAAACCCTTTACAGGGGTTAATGCAGTATAGCATTTTCATACTGCACTTTTATATCCCTTTATGTGGAAATAACAGTATTCAAACATATTAGTTATTGTCTATAATGCATAAATGAGCCATCATGTTCACCTCAGACACTTGTCTTTTTCTTGTATTCAGATTTGTAAAATTCTCTGTGAAAAGCCCCTGGAATAACCTGTGAAACTCTTGTTTCTTATTTTTTGTGTCTAACCAGCTTTTCCTATAATATCACAGTAATGCTTCGAATAGCTTACATAAATAAAAAATTAAGCCACAAACTGCATACAATGTGATCAAATTTCTCTTCTAATGGATTGAAATAAGTTTCATGGTATTATATTTGGATACAGAATGATTTAAGAAATGTAAATTATATCTTAATTATGTTCTTATACTTTTCAAAGATTAGAAACCAGTATGGGAATTAATTAAAAAGTGAAAAAGTTTTTTAGATAAAAATAATTAGGGTTAATGATTCATAATGTGCAATTGTGATGAGACAAAACTGGAAAATAGCAAGATTGGAATCTAATTCATAGATAGATAATTGTTAATTAGCCAATCAGATTCAAAACAATAGTATTAGCATATCCCTTTTTAAATATACAAATGTTGTAAGGCACTGAATGGCTGGCAGGTAAGTTCTTTAACTCCTATCAGGCCAGGGCGAGAGGGGCACCTGCCCAGGGCCCTGCTCTTTGGGGGCTTCACAATGTCAGAGGTGAGGTTATGAGATGGTGCAATATATATGTTGCTGTCAGGGTGCCAGGAATCAGACTAAGACGAGAAGTGCAAAAATAATCACACCTTTATTAATAGCAAAAAATAATAAAAAGTCCACAAGTCAAATAACAAGCCAGGAATCAAAACCAGAGCTGGTAGTCAGACGAGCCGAGTCAGGAGCCAAAGCGAATAGTTAGACGAGCCGGAATCAGGAACAAGGAAAACAGCAGAGTCAGGAACAAGCCAGGGATCAGGAACCAGGAGGGACGTCAGGCAGCCAGGTAATACACAAGGAACTCTCACAAACAGGTCTGAGACAACGCAAAGGCAAAGCATACTGAACAGAGGCCCTTTAAATAAAAAGTGATGACATCACAATTCTGAGACTGCATCCTGTCTCACATGGATGATGCACACCAGTCTGGCCATAAAAGGAAGTGCAGGAATTGAGCAGCATCCCCCACAATGCACCATAGTCAGGAAGAGAGGTGAGTAAAATGGCTGCCAGCAGCACATGGCAAACACAACAGGGAAAAAACCCTGACAGTACCCTCCCCTCAATGACCCCTCCCCCGCGGGAGGACAAAAGGCTTATTGGGGAAACGGGCATGGAAGGCACGGAGGAGGGTGGGAGCATGAACATCAGAGGAGGGAACCCAAGAACGCTCCTCCGGACCGTAGCCTCTCCAGTGAACCAAATACTGTACACGGCCCCTGGACATACGAGAGTCAATAATGCTGCTGACCTCATACTCCTCATGGTTGTCAACAAAGATAGGACGGGGATGAGGCAACACAGTGGTAAACCGATTACAAACCAATGGTTTCAAGAGGGAGACATGAAAAACATTGGAGATGCGCATAGCAGGAGGAAGGTCAAGAGCGTAGGCCACAGGATTAACCCGTCGGAGTATTCGAAAAGGACCAACATAATGGGGAGCCAATTTATTGGAAGGCACACGAAGGTTCAAGTTGCGGGAGGACAGCCAAACTCTCTCACCAACCTGGTAGGAAGGTGCGGGCAGACGCCTACGATCAGCCTGGAACTTTTGGCGCTGCATAGAACGATGAAGACAATTATGAATCTGCACCCAGGTGGAACGGAGTTGCTGGAGATGCTCCTCCAAAGCCGGAATACCCTGAGACATGAATGAATCGGGCAACAAGGATGGTTGAAACCCATAATTCCCCTTGAACGGGGATATCTTGGAGGAAGCATTAATAGCACTATTACGAGCAAACTCTGCCCAAGGTAACAGTTCAGACCAATTATTGTGGTGGTCTCAGACGGAGGAACTGTTCCAGAGCTTGATTAGACCGTTCCGCAGCCCCATTGGATTGAGGGTGATATGCCGAGGAGAAGGAAAGCTGGATCCCCATTTTAACACAAAAGGAACGCCAAAATCTGTACACAAACTGGCTACCCCGGAACACTATCTCCTTGGGTAACCCATGTAAACGGAAGACCTCCCGGGCAAAAATTGAAGCAAGCTCCTGAGCGGTAGGCAGCTTCATCAAGGGAATGCAATATGACATTTTAGAAAAACGGTCAACCACCATAAGGATAACAGTATTGCCATTGGAAACAGGGAGCTCGACAATGAAGTTCATGGAAAGATGTGTCCAAGGGCACTCACCATTAGCAATAGGTTGAAGAAGACCCACAGGAAGACATCAAGGAGTCTTATTCTGTGCACAAACTGAGCAGGAGGCAACATACGCAGCAACATCAGAACGAAGACCTGGCCACCAGAATTGTCGAGTGACAGACCAAATCATTTAGTTCTTGCCTGGGTGACCTGCGGCTTTAGGATAGTGGTAAGTGTGCAAAAGTTTAGTTCGAAGATTCTCAGGAACAAAACACTTACCACTAGGTTTCTCAGGAGGTGCATTGGTTTGTGCAGCCAGGATCACCTCCCCCAAGGGAGAAGTCAAATTAGTACGTATGGTAGCCAAAATATGGTCAGGAGGTATAACAGGAGTAGGTACAGACTCCTTCTTGGACAGAGGCGAAAATTGTCGAGAGAGGGCATCAGCCCTAACATAAAATAGCGCCCATCTGGCCTGTCGGGGCAACAAGCGTTTTGCCTCAGATAGATAAGTTAAATTCTTGTGGTCAGTAAGAATGAGCACTGGCACGCTAGTACCCTCGAGAATATGCCTCCATTCCTTAAGTGCCAAAATTATGGCCAGTAATTCCCTGTCGCCAATTTCATAATTGCACTCCACTGGAGACAATTTCTTAGAGAAGAAACCACACGGATGCAAGGAACCGTCAGGCGTAGGATGTTGAGACAAGAGGGCACCTACTCCAGTCTTAGACGCATCGACCTCAAGAACGAAAGGCAGGACAGGGTTAGGATGAGCCAGAACTGGAGCAGCAGCAAAAGCAGTCTTAAGACTATCAAAGGCCTTATTGGCAGTAGGTGACCAATGGAGTGGATCATTCTCTTTACGGGTCATGTCTGTGATAGGTTTGACCAAGGAAGAAAATTTTTTTATTGTTTTTTTTTAAATATTATTTTTATTGAAAATTTTAATATTCACAATAACAAGTTTCACTATGACAGTGATCCATAAGATAGAATATTGTTAGTTAGAGATAAATGTTCATGTATTTCGCTGCTACTTTGTAGGCAATAGTTCCATAATCTTAATGCAGCTAGTCCTTGTGGTCTCTCAAATGGGTAAGAGAGGGGACGGGGGGGAACAGGGATTCCAAGTAACAAATTAACAAATAAACAAACATATTAATAAAGCAAAATATGATATCTTACATCTGCGTGTCTTCATCCGGATCAGCACTGGCTCTTGGAGTATGTGATTGCTAAAGTATTGTATAGTCTGTTCACTATGAGGAAAGGATTTATATCCTCTTCGTTTGGTGGCTGTTGGTACAACCATCTAGCCCTAGGGAGAAGGGGTAATAGTTTAAGAGGCATGTGGAATAGTTGTAGTGTGTAGCGACTCCTGCCAGATAAACTTGGCATCTAGGAAGGTGTCCATTCTATTACGGCATAAGTAGCCGTATTGTTCTAATGTAAATTGTTCTTCCACTTCCTCAAGCCACATTGTTTTAGAGAGGGTCAGGTGTTTCTTCCAGTGACGGGCTATTAGTTTTCTCGTGCTATTGAGGCCTATTTGGAGCTCTAGTAGCCTTAGGCGGCATGGCAATTTAGGAAGGTCGTTTAGTAGAGCAATTTTTGGGTTTAACGTTAGTTCGACGGGGTTAAATACCACCGCAGAATAATCTTATAATTAAGCTCTAGTATTACAGACGAGGTCGAGGATTTTTTAACTAATTTGAATATGTTGGCCCAGTTGTCGTCTGTTATATGACTACCTATATCTATATTCCATTTAGCTGTGTATGGGGGCAGGGTGTCCCTAATATTCTTGGTTAAAAGTTTGCGGGAGAGTGAAAGTGTTCCTCTCGGTATAATCCCTCCATGACATAGTGTTTCAAATGTGGTAGGTGTTCTTAGTAGGTCGGTTTTGAATGGGGAGGTATGTACAAAGTGATGTAATTGTGCGTATTTCAGCCAGTTGTTATATTTGCCTTGAGCTATGTTGGTTAGTTTGTCCCTTTCCAAAAGCTTGCCTGCCTCCGTGAAATTTAGTAACGGGATGGTGTAGTCCCATTCAGAGAGCCTCTGGAATCCCTTATCAAGGCCACCCACCATTTCAACGTTTAGGACTATCGGAAATAGGGGAGATCTGCTAGTTGAGATGTGCGACCTGGATGATATTATATGACCCCAGTTTTTAAATAAGTGTTTGTGGATATCTAATTGTCTACAATGTGGTGGCCTTAAGTCATTTGGTACCCAGCACAACGCGTGTACTAGTGGTGCCTTGAGTATATGTGAATCTAACGCGACCCGGGCCTTACATTCCTGTTTCCCATGCCAATCCAATATCCTTTGTAGTGTGACTGCTAAGTAGTACTCTTCAATTTTTGGTAGACCTAGTCCTCCGTTGGCAGTTGATCTATACATTGTATCCCTATTCACTCTAGGTTTATACTTTCCCCATACAAAGGAGTTAAGACTGTTTTGGAGACGGTTTAGATACCAACGAGGTAAGTGCATAGGTAATGTCTGTAATATGTATGTGATCCTAGGGAGCGTGGTCATTTTTATGGCCTGAACCTGTCCCCACCATGACAGAGGTTTGTTTGTCCACGTCTGAAGGTCGTGTTGTGTATTGTTTAATAAGGCTATGTAGTTTTTGTCAAAGAGTGTTGTTTGTTTGGGAGCTAGGTGAATCCCTAAATACTTAATAGAGTCCTTTCTTAATTTTAATGGGCATATCTTTGATAGGGAGTGAAATTTGGTATCTGATAAGCTTATATTTAGGATTTCCGACTTCTGTTTGTTGACTAGGAAGTTAGAATATTGTCCAAATCTGTCTAATTCTGTTAATATTTCTGGGACGGTCGTTAGCGGTGAGGTGGCTGAGAATAATAAGTCGTCAGCAAAAGCTGCAATTTTGTAGGATTGGTTGTCGAATGAGATACCTTTGATTCTTGGATTTTTACGGACGTGAGAGGTGAGGACCTCCATCGTCAAAACAAACAAAATCGGTGATAGGGGACAGCCCTGGCGTGTGCCGTTGCGTATGGGGAATGTATCTGATAGTATACCGTTAGCTTTAGCTTTTGCATTTGGGTTTGAGTATAGACTAAAGATTCTGTTAATTATTTTCAGGCCAAATCCAATGTTTTTAAGAGTTTCTATGAGAAATTGCCAATCTGTCCGGTCGAATGCCTTTTCGGCATCTATGGCTATCAGTACTGACTCTATTTTAGAGGTCTTAGCGTATTCTATAAGGGTTAGGGCTCTTAGTGTATTGTCCCTGGCTTCTCGGCCAGGGACAAATCCCACTTGGTCTGTGTGAACTATGTCGTTGAGAATAGAGTTTATACGGTTCGCTAAGATTTTCCCTAATATCTTGAGATCTGTATTTAGTAGTGATATAGGTCGGTAACTACCCGGGTCTTCCTGTGGCTTTTCTGGTTTCAGAATTACGGATATGTGGGCTGCTAGAGAGTCTGTAGAGAGTTGAGTGCCTTCATCTAGTGAGTTAAAAAGTTTTAATAAATGTGGGGCTAAAATAGGACAGTGTGTTTTGTAGTATTGATTGGTTAGTCCATCAGGCCCTGGGCTCTTACCTGTTGGAAGGCTTTTAATGGCTTTCACTATTTCTGTCAAGTTTATAGCTGCTTCCAAGTCAGTCATCTGTGCTTGTGTTAATTTGTTTAGGTCTGCTTTAGCTATATATGCTCTCATGTTTTGTATGCGATCTTGTTGAGTGTTTGCCGTCAGATTGTATAGTTGCTGGTAAAAGTTTCGGAAGTGAGCGGCTATAGCTTTGCTGTCAATTACATATTCTCCTTGCTTAGTTCTAAGCTTGTGAATATATGTGAGGGTATTTTTATCTCTCAGGGTGTTAGCAAGGATTTTGCCTGGGCGGTTCCCCTCATAAAAATATATTTTCCGGAGTTGCAGCATTTTTCTTTGGGCATCAGAGTAAAGTAGGGTTTTAAGTTCTTTTCGTGTGGCGGTTAGAGCTGTTAGTAAGGTTCTGTCTGAAGGGGATTGCTTATGTTGAGTCTCCAGGTCGTTAAGTCTGTTAGTGAGTGTGTTTAGCTGAGTATTGTATTGTTTTTTAATGTACGCTTTGTGTTTTATGCACTCTCCGCGGATAACTGCTTTGTGTGCTTCCCACACATACAATGGATGTGTCTCTAGGTTAGCGTTCAAATCAAAGTATTCGGTTAGTGCGGTCTGGAGTTTTTGGGCTGTTGGTGGGTGGTGTAGGAGGTACGGGTCTAGTCGCCATATGAACGGATGGATTGGGGAGTCAAGCCAGTTTAGTTCTAAGGACACCATAGAGTGATCTGACCATGCCGTTGGTGTTATGTCAGTGTCTGATAGTAGGGATAGACTAGAATGGTCGATGAACAAATAGTCGATCCTTGAGTACATGGACCAGGGATGTGAGAAAAAGGAGTTCCCGCGCTGTGCAGGGTGCTGTATTCTCCATGTGTCTATTAGTCCTGTTTGTTTAAGGCATGAATATGTAGCTCTAGGAGGACGGGACGTGTTGCTTGTGTTTAAGGAGGTGGATTTAAGTACAGGGTCTAAAGTTACGTTCAGGTCCCCACCCATCACTACTGTGCCTTTACGTGATTCACGTATCATGGACTTGAGTGTATTAAAAAATTTGCTTTTATTTGTGTTGGGGGCGTACACGTTGACTAAGGTGATTGGCCTATTGTATAGTAGGCCCATTAATATTAGTATCCTCCCCTCCTTATCTGATATGTTATGGAGCAATTGAAAAGGTAGGGATGTGTGGAAAAGGATGCCCACCCCATTTTTCTTTTTTTATGGGAGTTAAAAAAACTGAGAGGGAAGTGTTTGTTCGAGAATTTAGGTTCGTTTGCCCGGGGAAAGTGGGTCTCCTGTAAAAATATAATAGAGCCTTTTTGTTTGGCGAACCAGTGTATCACAACTGATCTTTTAGTGGGCGAATTCAGACCTTTAGCGTTTTGAGATATAATTGTTAGTGGTCTAGGGGTCATGTGTAGTGTTCATGTAGAGGTCTGCTATTAAGTCTTCCAGACTTGTCTTACCGTAGGGAGGAGTTACCCGTTTCTGATAGGTGTGGTGTGCTGAAGAGAATCCTATGAGGTTGTGGTGCTTGCTGTGAACGTGACCTGAGGAAAGTGTGAGCCAGTGTGCCGATCCAGACTTTGCAGAGAATCTGAAATATAACAACATACATTGATGAGCATAACATAACAGGATAAAAATTATAACAATAAACATTGATAACAGTTACACAAAGGAATACAAAGGTAATCTCCTTTCCTTTCCTTTTAATCTAAACTCAAATTCAAATTCAAATCTAAATTTAAACTCAAATACAAATCCAGATGGGGGGAGAGTGGTAGCAATCCAAGGTCACTACCGTTCCCCAAGTAGGGCTAGTGCTAACATTGTATTAGGATGGGGTTCCCTCCAGTTGTAAGGGATCTGTCTATAGGAGTTTGCACCACATTGGGTGCAATTTGGTGTGGAAGGGTAGTATCCTTAAGTTTCTTGGTGATGCAAAAGGGGTTAACTATAGGTAAATGCCTAAGGGCTAATGTGATTTTCTCGCTTGGGTGGCAAAGTCACTTTGGGTGTTGAAGTTGAGTTAGTAGGTTTGAGACCAATTTAGTGAGAGTTAGACCTCAAGGCGGGTTCGTGGGGGTGGCTGGTGTCTGGCGAGAGGCGGTGGGGTCTATTTTGCGTTTCTTGGGAACTGTGTTCCATTTTTGTCTCTGCGGCTTTGGTGGGTAGGGGTCTGGCATCATTGATTCTCTTCCGTCGTGTTCCGTAATTTGGGGTATTTGCTTCGGTAGTGGGATATTCAGCTGTGTACAGAAGGAATCGAGATCTTCTAGGTCTTTGTAGATGATTTCCTTGTTGTCTTTCACTACTCTGAGTGCAAAGGGGAAACCCCAGCGATATGGGATTTGGTGGTCTTGTAGGTGAGTGGTTAGGAATTTGACATTCCGCCGTCTAGTGAGGGTGAGCGGACTGAGATCCGCAAAAATTTGTATTGTGTCGCCATCTTTGTAGATTGGTGCCTTTTTCCTTGCTGCGTTCAGCAGTTTTTCTTTGTCTTTGAAATTATGGCATCATAGAATAATGTCTCTTGGCGGGGCTTTCGGTGAGGGCTTAGGTTTTAGTGCCCTGTGTACTCTATCTAAAGAGATGTCTACAGTCTCTTCACTGTCTAGAAGAAAATTGAACAGGCCTTGCAGGTATTGTTGGAGTTCGGTGTTTAGGATTTTTTCAGATACCCCTCTGATTCGTAGATTTTGGCGTCGGCCACATTTATCTAGGTCCTCTATCTGCATCTGCATTTGTCTAATCTCCTCTGTTTGATGTTGGAGCTGCATAGAGTGTAGGTTAATTGGTTCTGAGATTTCTTCTGCATGCTCCTCTAGTTGGTGTACCCTGTTACCCAGGTCAGTTATTTCCTTTTTGACATCAGAAAGTCCCTCTTTTATAAGTAGGCTGACCTGGGTCATGAAGGATGCAAAGTCTTCCTTAGTTGGCAAAAATTTTAGATCTGCTTTAGTTATGGGAGTGAGAGGGTCCATTTGTGTATTATCAACCTCCTCCTCGTGTGTACTATCAGAGCTGTGCGGGGAGCTAGGTGTTATATTTGTTTTAGCCCCCACTGTTTTGAAAAAGGAGTTCAATTTTGTGGATGGTGTCACAGCTAGTTTGTTAGCTTTGTCTCCCTTAGGAAGGCGCTTGGACGCCATTGCAGTTCTGTATACTTTATTGGAGTGGAGCTAGGAGCTTATTTTATTTAGCGAGGTGTGTTGTAATTATTGATATCTGTGGTCAGTTACCACTGCAAATCAGGACTGAGGGCTCTAGTGTGATTGTGCTTTCCTTTATGAGGCCATTACATTCTAGCCCCTTGTCTGTGCTACTGGTGTTATTGTCTCAGGGTGCTAAAGAGGGGGTCTCACCCCGCTGTACTCGCGGCCCTGCCGTTAGCCTGTATGATCATCCGGTTTGGAGGGGGTTTATATGCTGGAGTCTGGTGGCGTCAGTCTGCTGTGTGGGCCTGCTGCGCCCCAGTCTCTGAGAGTATGAGCGGTCGTTGCCGCTCACTGTATAGATTACTGCATCTGTCATGCACTTAGTCGGGAGGCATACTTATCTCCCAGGAGGGTATTCTATCCGCCAGCAGTCTGTTCCCTCAGTCCGGGTCTGTTTGTGCTGCAGCGTGAGCGCTGCTGATCAAAGATGGCGCTCCTCTTTTCACTGTTGCGTAGTTGCGGCCAGCGGCGGTATCTCTGTGTGAGGTCCGGGTATCTGTGGGAGTCAAGCGGTTTAGTGTGCCTTGGCACTTGAAGTCTGTATGGGCATCTTATAGGGTGTTTTTGGGTGATGGGAACCCCTGTTTTTAGGCCCTTATGGGGAACTTCACTCTGAGCTGCACTTAGTTGCGGCCATGCTGGTCCTTGGCTCGGCTCCGCCCCGGAAGAAAAGTTTTTAATAAACGTTCTATAGTAATTGGCGAACCCCAAAAAATGTTGAATAGACCGAAGACCAACTGGGCGAGGCCACTGCAGAACTGCAGATAACTTGTCAGGAATGATCCATGGAGAACCCTGCAACGGAGATAACATAACCTAGGAAGGTTACTTGAGTCTGATGGAACTCACATTTCTCGAGTTTACAAAACAGGCCATTCTCACGTAGCCTCTGAAGAACCCGTGTAACATCAGAACGATGAGCCTCAAGTGTGGGTGAGTGTATGAGGATGTCGTCGAAGTACACCACAACACACTGTTGCAACATATCTCGTAAGACGTCATTAATAAATTCATGAAAAACAGCAGGAGCATTACATAGGCCAAAGGGCATTACGAGATACTCATAATGCCCGCTCCTGATGTTAAATGCTGTTTTCCATTCGTGGCCCTCCTTAATCCTAACGAGATTGTACGCTCCTCTCAAATCAAGTTTAGTAAAGACAGTAGCTCCCTTGAGGCGATCAAAGAGTTTCGTAATAAGCGGAATAGGGTAAGCATTCTTAATGGTAAGACGATTAAGACCCCTATAATCAATACATGGTCTTAACTCGCCACCCTTTTTCTTCACAAAGAAGAAGCCAGCCCCTGTGGGAGAGCAGGATTTGCGGATGATCCCCCACGACAGAGCATCGGCAACATACTCCTCCATAGCACAATTCTCTGCAACAGACAGAGGGTACACCCGGCCCCGAGGAGGAATGGCTCCGGGTTGCAGGTCTATGGCACAATCGTAAGACCGGTGAGGAGGCAACGTACCGGCACGCACCTTGTCAAACACGTCTAGGAACTCTCGGTACTCCTCTGGCAATTGAGAAACCGAAGATGTGCACAAGACTTTAACTGGTTTCCGAAGACAAGTGGAAATACATTGCGGGGACCACGACAAAATTTCGGACCTGCGCCAGTCGAGACTGGGATTGTACTTTTGGAGCCAGGGATAACCCAGAACAACCGGAAAATGCGGAGAGTTTATCACCTGGAACTGGAGGGTTTCAAAATGGAGAGCCCCAACAGCCATGGACAACAGAGCAGTTTCGTGAGTAACGAGTGCGTGCTGAAGGGGCCTGCCATCAATGGCCTCAATAGCAAGCGGAACGGACCAAGGCAAAACAGGAATGGAGTGCTTTGATACAAAAGCACTGTCAATGAAATAGCCCGCAGCACCGGAGTCAACAAGAGCCTGGGTGACTATGGAGGAGTCCACCCAGGAAAGGACAACTGTGACCAAAGGTTTCTCCTTAAGCGGTTCCGGGTACGAGGATAAACCACCCAAGGTCTGCCCCCAACAGGACCTTAGGTGTGAGCTTTTCCCGGCCGTGTAGGACAAGACTTCAAAAGGAGGTACTGTAACCCACAATAGAGGCAGAGCCCCTCCCTCCTCCTAAATGCCCTCTCCGCCGCGGTGAGACGTGTGAATCCCAACTGCATCGGCTCAGCAGTACCTGGTGACTCGGGACCAGGAGGCATGGGAGGAGAGGGAGGCATGGGTGGGAACGAACACGTAGGAGACAACGGAACAGGAGGCTTCCGCAAGCGCTCCTTGAAAGAGGGCCTCTCTCTGAGTCTGATGTCAATTAGGAACAAAAAAGACACCAATGCCTCGAGATCCTCTGGTAAATCTCTGGCAGCAACTTCGTCTTTAATCGCATCAGAGAGCCCATGAAAGAAGGCGGCAATAAGGGCTTCATTGTTCCAACCTACCTCTGCGGCAAGCGTACGGAACTCAATAGCATACTGAGCAACAGATCTTGTACCTTGCTGAATGGACATGAGTCATTTAGCAGCAGAGGAGGAGTGAGCCAGAACATCAAATACCCTTCGAAAGGAGGCCACAAATTCAGGGTAATTTGAAATCACAGGTTTATTAGTCTCCCACAAGGGATTAGCCCAGGCAAGAGCTGTGTCAGAGAGTAACGAGATGAGAAATCCCACCTTAGCTCTGTCAGAGGGAAACGCCTGAGGTAACATCTCAAAGTAAATGCCCACCTGGTTCAAAAACCCTCTGCACTGAATAGGATCACCTCCATATCGTTGAGGTAGAAGTGCAGAACCGGACATGCTCCTGGTAGGCATAGGTGCAGCAGCGGAAACAGGAGCAGCCATAACTTGCGGGACACTTTGGTCCAAATGTGCAGTGCGAGTCAGCAGGGTTTGCAGGGCTAGTGCAACTTGATCCAAGCGGTGATCCTGTTCATCCATCCTGGAAATGAAGGCAGGTAAAGGTGGATTATTAGCACCATCAGGATTCATGGCCTTTGTGTAATGTCAGGGTGCCAGGAATCAGACTGAGACGAGAAGTGCAAAAATAATCACACCTTTATTAATAGCAAAAAATAATAAAAAGTCCACAAGTCAAATAACAAGCCAGGAATCAAAACCAGAGCTGGTAGTCAGACGAGCCGAGTCAGGAGCCAAAGCGAATAGTCAGACAAGCCGGAATCAGGAACAAGGAAAACAACAGAGTCAGGAACAAGCCAGGGATCAGGAACCAGGAAGGACGTCAGGCAGCCAGGTAATACACAAGGAACTCTCACAAACAGGTCTGAGACAATGCAAAGGCAAAGCATACTTAACAGAGGCCCTTTAAATAAAAAGTGATGACATCACAATTCTGAAACTGCATCCTGTCTCACATGGATGATGCACACCAGTCTGGCCATAAAAGGAAGTGCAGGAATTGAGCAGCATTCCCCACAATGCACCATAGTCAGGAAGAGAGGTTAGTAAAATGGCTGCCTGCAGCACATGGCAAACACAACAGGGAAAAAACCCTGACAGTTGAATGAGAGGTGTTTATGGTATCAAAAGATCTAGGGGCCCATTTATCAAGCTCCAGATGGAGCTTGAAGCCTGTGTTTCTGGCGAGCCTGCAGGCTTGCCAGAAACAGCAGTTGTGAAGCAGCGGTCTAAAGACCGCTGCTCCATAACCTGTCCAACTGCTCTGAGCAGGCGGACAGACATTGCTGCAATTCAACCCGATCGAGTACGATCGGGTTGATTGACACCCCCCTGCTGGCGGCCGATTGGCCGTGAATCTGCAGGGGGCGGCATTGCACCAGCAGCTCACAAGAGCTGCTGGTGCAATGCTGAATACAGAGAGCGAATTGCTCTCCACATTCAGTGAGGTCTGGCGGACCTGATCCGCACTGTCGGATCAGGTCCACCAGACCTTAGATAAATATCCCCCCTAATGTTTTGTGTTATTCTTTATATAGGTATCAGTGAATGTTGGCAAAGGGGTGGAACATACAAGGGGCAGGGCATACAGGGGAGGGGAATACTGGCACTGGGCTGAGGGGCCCCACAAATAAATCTTGCCCAGGGCCCCACAAATGTTCAGGTTGCCCCGGACTACTATATATACTTTATATATGATACATTTTGAAAAACAAAATAATACAAAAAAAATTGGTATACTCGAAATCAAATGTAAATTTGAGCCAATTAACCCTTACGCTGCTAAGCCTTTTTTTACACCCCAGTGCTGAGCCAATTTTAAGCTCTTTTTGCTACCTACATTTAAGCCCTAGTGTAAGTCAAATTTCAATAAGTGATACACACAATTTCTATATTGTTTTTTTTCAGAAGGCCCAGCAGATTCCCAACATACAATTATTACATTTCTATTTCATGTGTGATAGCTGTAAAAAAAAATGTAAAATAAATCTGTATAATTTTGCTTATATTTTAGTAAATAATATTGAAAATTGCCAGGTGACCACTGATGTTACTGTGAACTCCTGACTAAATTGTCTAGAAGGGTATCCACTTGTGAAATAGGGGACGATACAGGCTTTTGAGGGTTATAATATAGATTAGAGAGGCTCAATTGTGTATTACAGAAATAAATGCACTTTTTTCTAGCAAGGTCTTCATTGTTTATACAGACAAAATTCATATTCTTCTCTACTATAAAATAAACTTTATTAAGGGCCTCTAGACATACCAGATTTTTTATTTATTGTGCATATAGGGCCAGATTACAAGTGGAGCGGTATTTACCGCTTTCGCTAGAGTGCTAATTGCGCTAGAAGAAAACTTTTTGCTCTCCTCAAGTTGCGCTGGTATTATGAGTTGAAGGTAAAAATGTATCGCCCAATCGTTAACCCGACAAGTGCTAACAGGTTACTTCAAGCGCAATTAGACTGTTGCACAATAGATAACCTCTTAGATGTGCTAATTGCCTATGCAATAATTTCTATTGATTTACTTTTGCTATATGGAGGATTTTAATCTCATGCTTTTATCTCCACCATAATTTCAATTCATTTTGATTTTGCCATGGAATGAGCATTACCTAGCAGTAATCAAAAATCTATCTACTGCAGAAGAGTTCTAAAAAGAACGAAACGGCTGTCCAGTAGTGATTTTTGTATTTGGTGCATTTACCCCATTAAGGGATCGTCGTGTCTTAACACAGTATTTGCAGCAAAAAGCTGAGATATTGCATATCTAATTTGCATATCTTACCCAGAATCCTCTGGTGCATTGGTAACTATGTATATGGAGTTTTTTTGGGTGAAGGCAAGCGGGGATACTTGCGTAGATGTGCTAATTGCCTATGCAATAATTTCTATTGATTTATTTTTGCGATATGGAGGATTTTAATCTCATGCTTTTATTTCCACCATAATTTTAATAATTATATATAGATATATATATATATATATATATACACACACACACATATGAAGGAATAGAGTGCTTAAATGGGTATCCTGCCCAGCTTCTATGCTGGAATCAAAGTAAATGTCTTTACCTAGATATACAGCACCTAAGTGAATAGTAAATAAGTATAGCTAGAAATACAGTACCGGTATATTCATATATTAATATTCATACATTACTCCTTCATTTAATATAAAAGTGGTGCCGTTTTTTAACCACACACTTTGTTTATTTATGTATGTCTATGTTAAAGTCCTTTGCCTGCATTTTTTTTTCTAACACCTGAGATCTCGTATGTTTGAGCCCTTATAGCTTTTTTGTGCAATATTTTTTTTTTAAATAATTGTTATTAGAAAGTGTTATTATGAGTGTAAGTGTACTTTGTAATGTATTTTTGATGTGTTTTGTGCAACTTTTTATTTCCGTGAAACAGTTAACCACAGTTCAAAGATTGCGGTAATCATTCTAGCATAAATTGTAATTGGGCTCATGCTATCGCGAATGCGCTCAACCTGAGCGCAAGCAATTGTGAAAATCCCTGTGCAAATATTTGCGCACCACTTGTAATCTAGCCCATAATGTAAAACCCCCAAGCAAATCCCCATCAGTTTATTTAAAATTTTTGTTAAAAGATCTGTTGTGTGGTACTGCTCCAAGACCTAATGAGGGGTCTTGGAGGTTTGTAGCTGCAAAGGGAACTGAGTTTGAGGGTTTTAAAAATCCTCCCCCATCCAGTTCCCTTGTAGCTACTGGCATGTATCCATGTTCAGCTCCTTTGTGACGTTACCACATGCGTAAGTGGCGACGACACTGTCACTCCCATGAAGCCTGAGAGTGCTGCCAACTAGGCCACTTACGATCCCCGGCCTCACGATCAGTGATGCCCCCTGCATGACGAGAAGGGCTCATCAAGTGCCTACAGGTAGTGGTGTGCATGAGGAGAGCACCTCATTGTGCGCATCAAAGTGGTAATAGTTACTAATACCATGATTTTGTATCACTATTTTATAGGAACATTACACACTAAATAAATGCTTGATAGAGTGACCCATTCAAAGAAAAGATTAGTCTGAGAATAACAGGTAGATATATTATTTAAAGTTTAATTAGCTGTTTAAATATTTACAAAATAAGTGTAAGGTTTTAGTGTCTATAAACAATGGAAGCTGCCATGTTGTAACTTAGGTTACCTTCTCTGCTGTGGCCAATTAGAGACAGTTATAAATAGGTCATTAGAGTGTGCAGCCAATGAGGCCTATTTATCAAAGGTCTGGCGGACCTGATCCGACAGCGCGGATCAGGTCCGCCAGACCTCGCTGAATGCGGAGAGCAATACGCTCTCCGTATTCAGCATTGCACCAGCAGCTCTTGTGAGCTGCTGGTGCAACGCCGCCCCCTGCAGACTCGCAGCCAATCGGCTGCCATCAGGGGGGTGTCAATCAACCCGATCGTACTCGATTGTACTCGATTGCGGCAATGTCTGTCCGCCTGCACAGCGCAGTTGGACAGGTTATGGAGCAGCGGTCTTTAGACCGCTGCTTCATAACTGCTGTTTCTGGTGAGCCTGCAGGGTCGCCAGAAACACGGGCCCTCAATCTCCATTCAGAGATTGATAAATGGGCCTCAATGGCTGTGTTGAATAGCTGAATATAACAGTGTTCTGCACATTTCTATCAGGGACAGAAAAGCTCACAATTTCAGAATGGAATTACAGGAAAGAGGGACAAATTAAATAATGAAAGTATATTGCAGACTTTTTTTTTTTAAATATACAATTTATCATTTTATATTACCATCTAAAAAGTGGTTAATGTCTCTTTAATAAATAAAAAATCCAAAAATAAAAGATTAGTTTATCTAAATAATAAAAAGAAAATGTAATTTTTTTTTTTTTATTTTTTTTTTAAAATATAACATATTTGAATTTTATTTTTTAAAACTGAATATACGATTTCCTAAAAAGCCACACTGGTTGCATACCTACTATTGTTACACTATTTTTAATTTCATGTTACAGTTTTTTGATGCTCAGTTTAAACCACAGTAATAATGTAGAGTGTATAATTTGCAGTTTGAATACTTACTTTTCTATTAATGTTGGCTCTGTATTTAAGGGTATCATAAAGAACAACCCTTGTAAATTTGTGGTATTCAGTATATATTTGAAACATTATTAAGTTCTAAAAAATTATTACAGAGTGTACAGAGGTCAGCCTGAATTCGTAGCATATTCAAAAGAGCCCCATAACATTTAAGCAACTTACTTGTTAAAATAAAAAATGATTAGGAAGTCAGAGGTACAAATACATACATAGAAGCCATCATGGGTGCAATTACTGGAGCTGTCCAAGGTTCTAACAAGTCTGTCCATTATAATCAACAGAAAATCTGTAAGAGAAAAAAAAAAGGGATGGTAATGCTATGTATAATTCTCAGCAAGCAACTAAAGCTGCTCATTATAGTAAACAGTTAAAACCAACATACATTCCCCCTTGCACATTTTCTTCAGAATGTTAACCTTCACTCTTAATTTTGGGTCATGTGCCAAACCTTTGTTTTCCCTCTCTCCCTTGTATTCTTTTCTTTCTGTCTTGAGTTTATCCTGCAGGATATTGCCAAATCTGTGCCATATTTCATTTCTCCCATAGCTCCCTCTCTGGTATTTTGCCAGGAAAAAAAATACCATCCCTGCCAAGCAACATTGTTTTCTGTAAATCTGGCTAAAAAAAAGTCACATATCCATTCTCTCTCTCTCTTCTGTGTTTTTCACTCTACAGTTTTTTTGAAATTTTATCCGCAATGTGTTTAATTTTTACCTTGTTTGTTGATTCTTTGTTAATTTCCTAGTTGATTCCATATTTCTATTTTACTAATACGTCATCATCATGTATTCATTCTCACTATTTCTGATTTCTTTTTCTTTGTCTTATTTTTTACCATTTATATATATATATATATATATATATATATATATATACTTATTTATTTTTTCCTTCTTTCATCCTCTCCCTCTCACCCTCCTATTATTTGTTGCATTCTCTGGCCCCTCACATTTATTTCTATAATTTGTTCTGTATTTCTCTGAGCCCAAAAGAGACTTGATGGCTTTTGAGGTGGAGCCGGGGGTTTAAGATGTATGGAGCTGCCATATTTTGTTATATTTTGGACAATGTCTGGCCAGAGTACTAAGGGATAGTTAACAGAAATATTCGGCTTCATCCAAGCAAATAATAACTGTCCAAACACACAAAGCTCAAAATAGTTTTGAGGCAAGTGAGAGGTTTTGACTGATTCTGAGATCTGTTGAGGGTTCCTGTGTCATATAGGGGTCTATTCCTAGCCATTAAAAAAGCAGTGTAAAGAAACCTACTTAGATTTTCACAAATTTCTCAAATTTAGGGCCATATCAGTTAGATAGAAAACCTGTGTTTTGCATTTTACGTTACTTGTTTCCCTTCTCTATATCCTCTCCTTTTTCCATCAAAATGAGGGGGCAAACTATTGACTAAAGATAGGTTATGCTTTGAACCCCTGCGTACCTCCCTAGTTCCACCACCGAAACCAGGTTTCTTGATTTGGTCACAAATTATTTATTCACTTTAAGATAACTTAACCTTTTTTTTTTTTTTAACAAATTAAGGATATTTATGTAATGGCTAGGAAGAATTAAACCAGCAAAAAAAAAAGGTGTAAGATAACATTTAAGGCACATTACAGCAGGAGTAAACCTAAATATTATCCGGCAAACAAGCTTGTGTCTTTCTAATAGCCCAATTTAGCTCAAATTTATATACAAAAGCCTAAATATGTTCATGTTAAGGTGAACACCATAAAATTTGAAAGCACAACTGATGTGAGCAAATTTATCTTATCTTCTACCCAAATGCTATCTGAATGTGTGTAACTAATAACTAAATAGAAAGCATCATACACACAAGAAGGACAGTGTGAGCTATATCTACCAAATCAAGGTGTAGACATAATTATTTGTTAAATAAAATTGTCAGCATTTTTTTAATTATTTGTCCAGCTGGTTTGCATCTTATAATTCAAGCTCCAACTTTAAGAAGACAAAAATTGAGAGAAAAGTAAGGGTATCTAATCGATATCTAAGGAGGAAAGTCCTAGGCACTCTCGTGTGCCCTCCCTGTGGGACAACTAATGCCATTTGCTGGTTTGGCTCCTTCTGCATCTCAAAGACATCAACAGATTCATGATTACCTACAATGGTCACTGGTCAGTAAGGGTATATTGGTGTGGGGGTCTTATAATGGTATTGTTTGCTTTACCTCCTTCAATCTGATCTCCTGTTGCATCCCACCATGTTCTTAAAGGGACAGTAAAGTAAAAATTATAATAAACATGATTCAGACTGAGCATGCAAATTTAAACAAGCTTACTTTTATTATCCAATTTGCTTTGGCCTACTTTTTCAAAGAGTAAACCTAGGTAAGCTCAGGAGCAGCAATATGTTATTGTGGCTTAGCCGAAAATGGGCTACACTACAAGTGGCGCGCTAACTGTAGCGTGCAAGCGATATCTGTTTTTTCCTTGTGCTTTTTTCACGTGATGGAAATAGCGTGCATATTACGAGTTGAAAGTAAACGTGTTCACTCGAGAGCAATAATGATTTACGTTCATTGGGTTAGCGCAACTTCAGAGCTTGTGTGAAGGATAGGAGAAGAAAATAAGTTGCATTACACACAACATAATTGCATGTAAAAGGACAGTTATATTCATATTAACACTGTCTGATAAAAAAAAAAATATAAAAAAATTGTAAGGGCTTTTCCATATATATACATATCTAAATCTATTTTTATATATACAGGTAGCCCTCAGTTTACGCCGGGGTTAGGTTCCAGAAGGAATGGTTGTAAATCGAAACCGTTGTAAATTGAAACCCAGTTTATAATGTAAGTCAGTGGGAAGTGAGGGAGATAGGTTCCAGGCCCCTCTCAAAATTGTGATAAGTAACACCTAATACATTATTTTTAAAGCTATAAAATGAAGACTGTAAATGCTAAACAGCATTATAAACCTAATAAAATAATCACACAACACAGACTTTTTCTGCAAACAGTTCTTTCTATGCATTCCAATCTGGACTGATTCGATAGCTCAGGTCTGGTAAATATGATTAATTTCAGCTTGCTTGGCTTTACTGCAACACAATCGGACAGCTCCACCTACTGGCTATTTTAATAAATGCACTGCTTCTCAATGCTTTTCAATAGCAGTCACATGACTGGAAAAAAAGGTTGTTATTCTGAAATGGTGCAAATTGAACCGTTGTAAAACGAGGGCCACCTGTATATATATATATATATATATATATATATATATATCTGATACTGTTGATGCAAAATACATATCTATACCTATATATATATATATATATAGATTATATAGATAAAGGTATATATATATATATATATATATATATATATATATATACAGGGAGTGCAGAATTATTAGGCAAATGAGTATTTTGATCACATCATCCTCTTTATGCATGCTGTTTTACTCCAAGCTGTATAGGCTCGAAAGCCTACTACCAATTAAGCATATTAGGTGATGTGCATCTCTGTAATGAGAAGGGGTGTGGTCTAATGACATCAACACCCTATATCAGGTGTGCATAATTATTAGGCAACTTCCTTTCCTTTGGCAAAATGGGTCAAAAGAAGGACTTGACAGGCTCAGAAAAGTCAAATATAGTGAGATATCTTGCAGAGGGATGCAGCACTCTTAAAACTGCAAAGCTTCTGAAGCGTGATCATCGAACAATCAAGCGTTTCATTCAAAATAGTCAACAGGGTCGCAAGAAGCGTGTGGAAAAACCAAGGCGCAAAATAACTGCCCATGAACTGAGAAAAGTCAAGCGTGCAGCTGCCAAGATGCCACTTGCCACCAGTTTGGCCATATTTCAGAGCTGCAACATCACTGGAGTGCCCAAAAGCACAAGGTGTGCAATACTCAGAGACATGGCCAAGGTAAGAAAGGCTGAAAGACGACCACCACTGAACAAGACACACAAGCTGAAACGTCAAGACTGGGCCAAGAAATATCTCAAGACTGATTTTTCTAAGGTTTTATGGACTGATGAAATGAGAGTGAGTCTTGATGGGCCAGATGGATGGGCCCGTGGCTGGATTGGTAAAGGGCAGAGAGCTCCAGTCCGACTCAGACGCCAGCAAGGTGGAGGTGGAGTACTGGTTTGGGCGGGTATCATCAAAGATGAGCTTGTGGGGCCTTTTCGGGTTGAGGATGGAGTCAAGCTCAACTCCCAGTCCTACTGCCAGTTTCTGGAAGACACCTTCTTCAAGCAGTGGTACAGGAAGAAGTCTGCATCCTTCAAGAAAAACATGATTTTCATGCAGGACAATGCTCCATCACACGCGTCCAAGTACTCCACAGCGTGGCTGGCAAGAAAGGGTATAAAAGAAGAAAATCTAATGACATGGCCTCCTTGTTCACCTGATCTGAACCCCATTGAGAACCTGTGGTCCATCATCAAATGTGAGATTTACAAGGAGGGAAAACAGTACACCTCTCTGAACAGTGTCTGGGAGGCTGTGGTTGCTGCTGCACGCAATGTTGATGGTGAACAGATCAAAACACTGACAGAATCCATGGATGGCAGGCTTTTGAGTGTCCTTGCAAAGAAAGGTGGCTATATTGGTCACTGATTTGTTTTTGTTTTGTTTTTGAATGTCAGAAATGTATATTTGTGAATGTTGAGATGTTATATTGGTTTCACTGGTAAAAATAAATAATTGAAATGGGTATATATTTGTTTTTTTTTAAGTTGCCTAATAATTATGCACAGTAATAGTCACCTGCACACACAGATATCCCCCTAAAATAGCTAAAACTAAAAACAAACTAAAAACAAACTAAAAACTACTTCCAAAAATATTCAGCTTTGATATTAATGAGTTTTTTGGGTTCATTGAGAACATGGTTGTTGTTCAATAATAAAATTAATCCTCAAAAATACAACTTGCCTAATAATTCTGCACTCCCTGTATGTATGTATGTATTTACAATAAAAAAGTACATTGTTCTGTATGTAAAAAACAAACACTGGAATGGGAAATATTCATAATTCATATTGAGTCTAGCACACTTGAATAAACGTGATTGGGTTATTGCGCGAGTATGGGTTTTAGGTTTTTTCAGTTTGCTCGCTCCACTGAAGTCTATGGGGGAATGTGATCGTGAAATCTATCTTTTTGCATGCATCAGATTTCTCTAGCGTGCAAACTTTTTACTTTCAACTGCAAAAAGCCTTCATCTATCAAAGGTTACACACGGGCGGGAGTGCAAAATAGAGCTCCACTCTTAATCTAGCCCCATATCGGCTGAGCCAATGGAAAGAATCATACGGCTATTCAGCAAAGGATATAAAGTGAATAAATCAAATGTAATAATAAAAGTAAATTGGAAAGTTGTTTAAAAAAAGCATACTCTTTTTGAATCACAATAGTTTAATTCTGACTTTATTGTCCCTTTAACTTCAAAGATGTCAAATGTAAAAAGTTGTTTGAGCTGTAATATGAGGACAGTTGTAAGGCACAATAAGCCAGACGTGCATGAAAATGAGCTTAAATTTGTACTGGAAACCAAATAAGATCCTATTTTCAATGGGGGATGACAGTTTGATAACTTTGAATTGTCATTCCTGCAAATACTTTGATCAATGGGAGCTCATTATTTCAACTCATTTTATTTCATAGGGGCAATAAACATTCTAAGTACAATTTCCCTCTAAAACACCTAATCACAGCAGACAGTATGAATATTTAGGAAATGATTAATTTCTTGTACAAAATAAAATAGCTCCACCATTGTATAAGTATAAATAATTTTAGACCTATTTTTTTTTCTGAAGCTGAAGATCACTGATTAAGATCTTTACTCCAAAATGATTATTCCCTCTGATTGGTGCTTATGTTGTATGTATTAGACTCCTATGTCTTTCCCACCCTTCTGATTAGATTGATGGCTAATTAGCTCCTTGCTGTACTTAAAGAAGCTTTTAGTACAACAGTGTTTAAAATCGATCTGCACATTTATTATACTCAACATACACTTAGTGCAAGACATGACATAAATTCTTTAAGCAATGTCAAAGACCCCACTATATCAAATGCATTACATCTTTTTTTCTAGAACCTTTACATCCTTTGTTCCAATTTGACCCAGCCAATATTTCTTATCTCTTACATGAGCAGGAGAGTACATCACAGGACTTGGTGCTTGTCTGGTTTGCTTTTCAGGACAAGTGACGGTAAAGGGACATTCAAGTGACTAAAAATCAATCTTTTTTTTTGAGCATGTTATTAGCATGTTATTTTTTAATTAGTGTCCCTTACTAACAGAGGGCTCGCTTCCACTGAGTTGTAAAAAATGGAGACGTAAGCTACCGAAGTGGCCGACAGCTAAAAGTAGTTTATGGCTCCATTTTAGTACCAGGTTGCCATTGAAATATTTTGCGCATTGCATGCAGTCTCTCTTTTCGTGTAAGTTAGCATTGTGTTAACGCGTCTATCCGATGTCAGATTTCTTGAAAATCAATTAGTTGCTATAGTAACCCAACCTTACACTATCAAATTTACGTTTAACGGCTCTGCTCCTCACCTCTAAAGAGAAACAAAAATACACTTATTTATAATACATATTTTTTAACTATAAGCAAATACTATATTTAATTATACTTATATAATCCACTTTATTAATATATGTAATATGTATTGCTGCCATGGGCATAGGTCTAGTTTGAATTCTGTAGATATATGCTTGCGTATATTTTTATATGTACATATATACTGATATTTCCATAAGAACATTTGAAACACTTGCATTGTTGGCAAGTTTTGAAGTTTCAATCGGAAATAGGTCTCAACAAGCTCCTTTTTCCTCTTTTACACCTAGTTGACCTGGAGATAATTTTTTTCAATGTATCGACAGCCTCGGACAGTGTATTAACGGTTTGCGCTTTCATTGGAAACCTGTAATAAGTTATCAATTAACGGTTTCTAATACTTTCAATGGGACACGATAATATTTTCAGTTGCCAAACTTTGACTGCTGATACCGTGGTATAACGGACCATCGGAAGCAGTTGATAAACAAAATTGCTTCCAACACCATATTTATCGGTTTGCAACCTCTAGCAAACTTAATCTTGGCTCAATGGAAGCGAGCACATAGATGGGCACAAAAGGGTTAAAAACAAAGTAAAATCGGGAACTGCATTATGTTGCAGTAGCTGCACATGAAACTGCTGGTAAATGTAGGATGCATGCATATAATGCTTCTCAATGACTCACTGGCCGTGTCCACTAAATCTTTACACTTTTTCTTCAATAGTTAAACAAATAATATAATTTAAAAATAATACATTAACATATTATTCTCAGGCTAATCTGTGCTGTGAATACATCAGTATATCTAGCATTTATTGTTTAATATTCCTTAATGGAAGAATTGTATGTTATAACACATATAAGCTATTAGAATTGTTTTTTTTCTCTCTCTTTAAATCAATACTATCCCATGGGGCCTATTTATCAAAGGTCTTGTGGACCTGATCCGACAGTGCGGATCAGGTCCGCAAGACCTCGCTGAATGCGGAGAGCAATACACTCTCCGTATTCAGCATTGCTCCAGCAGCTCACAAGAGCTGCTGCTGCAACGCCGCCCCCTGCAGACTCGCGGCAAATCAGCCGCCAGCAGGGGGTATCAATCAACCCAATCGTATTCGATCGGGTTGAATTCCGGTGATTCAGAGCAGGCGGACTGGGTTATGGAGCAGCGGTCTTTGTGGCCGCTGCTTCATAACTGCTGTTTCTGGCGAGTCTGAAGACTCGCCAGAAACACGGGCCCACAAGCTCCGTTCTGAGCTTGATAAATGGGCCCCCATGTCTGTAAGTGCCCCTGCTTCCTTCATCAAAGGTTAGATATTTAATTATTGAATAGTGGCTTTGACATTCATACAAGGTTTGACAGAAATAGTAATTTTCTCTTTGTAAAAAAAAACCAAACAGTTTAACTAAGGGTAGATTTTGTTTTAGATGAAAAGCTTATATTGGGATTCACAGATTTTATGCAAAGAATATGGAGGGTACCCCAAGGATATGGAGTCCAGATTGTTGTTACTGGGTGACTTAAAGTTCACAGTTTGCTGTATTTATACCTTCATGATATTTTCATCTATTTCACTACATGACAACCTCCATTTTTATTCTTGTGTTTCAGGGTTGTCACAAAATTATACTCATGAGGGAAAGTTCTGTTACAATAATGGTACAAAATTTTAAACTTGCTAGGCCACACCACTTCACAGTAAATTTATCAGGAAACAAGAAGTGTAGGACCAAACGGAGAGTCCATATGTCATTGGACGTGTAAAGCACATTGGTGAATTCTCAAAGAGAAAGATGAAGAATGGACTCTCATTAGTGATTATACTCCTAGTTTCCTGTTTTAACTTGTGTCAATAAAAAGTTTAAATGCTAAACCATATGTACTGTGCAGTCGGCCAACTTTCGAATCTGGTGCCGTTATTAGACCAGATTACAAGTGGCGCACTAAATAACTTTTACGCTCACATGCTAACTGTGCTCATATTAGAAATGTATTGCATCTGGGTTAGAGTGCGTATTACAAGTTGATAGAAAAAAGTTAGAGCAAAAGTCAAATGCACGCTAACTTCAGGATTTTTGATAGCACGACCGCACTAACTTCTTTGCCCCAAACACTTCTATGGGGCACACTGAAAACTAAACAGTTATCACTCACACACTAACCTGAAGCTTTGTTAGATCAACTGCGCTAAACCCATAATGAGTTAGGAATATTTTACATCCCAATGTTCTTCACATAGAAGAAAATGTTCTTTTAATTTAAAATATATATATATATACACACATACTGTATATATTTATACACACACACACACATATATATATAAATATACACACAGTGCATAAGTAAAAGTAACAATATCCAAAAAGACTGCACTCACCAGACTTTATAAACAGCATTTATTCCACATAGTAAAAAAGAAGACAGTTAGTGATGTTTCGGTACAAACTTTTACCTTTATCAAATGGTTACAATCTCAATTGAATTGTTACATCATGTTTCCAGTGAATAATATCTACATTTATTTTATTGCACCAATTCTTCATCAGATAATGAAGCAACAATTACAAATAACTATCGGGTAGATTACGAGTTTTGCGGTATCAGTAAAAAAGCAGCGTTAAGGCTCATAACGCTGCTTTTTCACTACGCTGTTATTACGAGTCTTGTAGGTACAGCTGTCCTGCACACTTTTTTTGGCCATACCGCAAATTAACTTACGCAATTTGCATAAAGTCTTTTTTCAATGGGACTTCCATAGCGCCGGTATTACAAGCTTTTTTTTGGAGGCCAAAAAGTGAGCGGTACAGCCTATCCCGCAAGATTCGTAATGCATTCTAAAGTCAGTAGTTATGAGTTTTACACTACAAAGCTGTAGCATAAAACTCATAACTAAAGTGCTAAAAAGTACACTAACACCCATAAACTACCTATTAACCCCTAAACCGAGGCCCTCCCGCATCGCAAACACTAAAATAAAATGATTAACCCCTAATCTGCCGCTCCGGACATCGCTGCCACTAGAATAAACATATTAACCTCTAAACCGCCACACTCCCGCCTTGTAAACACTAGTTAAATATTATTAACCCCTAATCTGCTGTCCCTAACATCACCGCAACCTACATTACAGTTATTAAAGTGAAAGTAAACCTTTTTTTAGCCGTGCTCTGCTGTAGGAGCTAAGAGCGGCAAGTGATTGAATCAAATAAAGGAGCTTTCTACATGAAGTATCTTATACTTCATGAATGAAAGTGCCCTTTATTTGTTTCAATAGAAAATCCTAGCGTTTGTACAACGCTAGGGTTTACTTTCACTTTAACCACTAATCTGCCGCCCCCAACGTCGCCGCCACTATACAAAAGTTATTAACCCCTAAACGTAAGTCTAACCCTAGCATCCCCTAACTTAAATATAATTAAAAGAAATCTAAATAAAAATTCCTATCATTACCTAAATAATTCCTATTTAAAACTAAATACATACCTATAAAATAAACCCTAAGCTAGCTACAATATAATTAATAGTTACATTGTAGCTAGCTTAGGGTTTATTTTTATTTTACAGGCAAGTTTGTATTTATTTTAGCTAGGTAAAATAGTTACTAAATAGTTTTTAACTATTTACTAACTACCTAGCTAAAATAAATACAAATTTACCTGTAAAATAAAACCTAACCTGTCTTACACTAAAAGCTAACCTTACACTATAATTAAATACATTACCTAAATTAAATACAATTACCTAAATTACAAAAAACAAACAGTAAATTACACAAAATAAAAAAGAAATTATCAGATATTTAAACTAATTACACCTAATCTAATAGCCCTATCAAAATAAAAAAAGCTCCCTCCAAAATAAAAAAGCCCCCTAGCCTAAACTAAACTACCAATAGCCCTTAAAAGAGCATTTTGCGGGGCATAGCCCCAAAGAAATCAGCTCTTTCACCTGTAAAAAAAAAAAAATACAAATAACCCCCCAACAGTAAAACCCACCACCCACACAACCAACCCCCCAAATAAAAAGCAAACAAAAAACCTTAGCTCCCCATTGCCCTGAAAAGGGCATTTGGATGGTCATTGCCCTTAAAAGGGCATTTAGCTCTATTTCTGCCCAAACCCTAACCTAAAAATAAAACCCACCCAATAAACAATTAAAAAAACCTAACACTAACCCCTGAAGATCCACTTACAGTTTAGAAGAGCCGACATCCATCCTCAACAAAGCCGGGAGAAGTCTTCATCCAAGCCAGCAGAAGTGGTCCTCCAGACGGGCAGAAGTCTTCATCCAGACGGCATCTTCTATCTTCATCCATCTGGTGAGGAGCGGGTCCATCTTCAAGACATCCTGCGCGGAGCATCCTCTTCAAACAAAGTCTTCTTCCCGAATGAATGTTTCTTTAAGTGACATCAGCCAATCGGAATTAAAGGTGAAAAAATCCTATTGGCTGATGTAATCAGCCAATAGGATTGAGCTTCAATCCTATTGGCTGATCCAATCAGTCAATAGGATTGAGCTTGCATTCTATTGGCTGATTCCAATAGAATGCAAGCTCAATCCTATTGGCTGATTGCATCAGCCAATAGGTTTTTTTCACCTTTAATTCTGATTGGCTGATAGAATTCTATCAGCCAATCGGAATTCAAGGGATGCCATCTTGGATGACGTCACTTAAAGGAACCTTCATTCCAGGAGAGCCGTCGTAAGAAGAGGATGCTCTGCGCCGGATGTCTTGAAGATGGACCCGCTCCTCGCCGGATGGATGAAGATAGAAGATGCCATCTGGATGAAGACTTCTGCCCGTCTGGAGGACCACTTCTGCCGGCTTGGATAAAGACTTCTCCCGGCTTCGTTGAGGACTTCTTGCCGCTTCGTTGAGGACTTCTCCCGGCTTCGTTGAGGATGGATGTCGGCTCTTCAAAACTGTAAGTGGATCTTCAGGGGTTAGTGTTAGGTTTTTTAAGGGTTTATTGGGTGGTTATTATTTTTAGGTTAGGGTTTGGGCAGCAATAGAGCTAAATGCCCTTTTAAGGGCAATGTCTATCCAAATGCCCTTTTCAGGGCAATGGGGAGCTTAGGTTTTTTAGTTAGCTTTTTATTTGGGGGGTTGGTTGTGTGGGTGGTGGGTTTTACTGTTGGGGGGTTGTTTGTATTTTTTTTTTTTTACAAGAGCTGATTTATTTGGGGCAATGCCCCGCAAAAGGCCCTTTTAAGGGCTATTGGTAGTTTAGTTTAGGCTAGGTGTTTTTTTATTTTGATAGGGATATTAGATTAGGTGTAATTAGTTTAAATATCTGATAATTTGTTTTTTATTTTGTGTAATTTACTTTTTTTTTGTAATTTAGGTAATTTTATTTAATTTAGGTCATTTATTTAATTGTAGTGCAAGGTTAGGTGTTAGTGTAACTCAGGTTAGGTTTTAGTTTACAGGTAAATTTGTATTTACTTTAGCTAGGTAATTAGTAAATAGTTAATAACTATTTAGTAACTATTCTACCTAGTTAAAATAAATAAAAGCTTGCCTGTAAAATAAAAATAAACCCTAAGCTAGCTATAATGTAACTATTAGTTATATTGCAGCTAGCTTAGGGTTTATTTTACAGGTAAGTATTTCATTTTAAATAGGTATTATTTAGGTAATGATAGGAAATTTTATTTAGATTTCTTTTAATTATATTTAAGTTAGGGGGTGTTAGGGTTAGAATTAGGTTTAGGGGTTAATAAATTTAGTTATAGTGGCGGCGACGTTGGGGCCGGCAGATTAGGGGTTAATAAATGTAGGTAGGTGGCGGCGATGTTAGGGGCGGCAGATTAAGGGTTAATAATATTTAACTAGTGTTTGCGATGCGGGAGTGCGGCGGTTTAGGGGTTAATATGTTTATCATAGTGGCGGCGACGTTGGGGGCGGCAGATTAGGGGTTAATAAATGTAGGTAGGTTGCGACAACATTGGGGGCGGGAGATTAGGGGGTTAATAAATATAATGTAGGTGTCGGCAATGTTGGGGGCAGCAGATTAGGGGTTAATAAGTATAATGTAGGTGTTGGCGATGTCCGGAGCGGCAGATTAGGGGTTAATAAGTATAATGTAGGTGTCGGCAATGTCGGGGGCAGCAGATTAGGGGTTAATAAGTGTAAGGTTAGGGGTGTTTAGACTCGGGGTTCATGTTAGGGTGTTAGGTGTAAACATAAATTTAGTTTCCCCATAGGAATCAATGGGGCTGCGTTATGGAGCTTTACACTGCTTTATTGCAGGTGTTAGGCTTTTTTTCAGCCGGCTCTCCCCATTGATGTCTATGGGAAAATTGTGCACGAGCACGTACAACCAGCTCACCGCTGACTTAAGCAGCGCTGGTATTGGAGTGCGGTATGAAGCACAATTTTGCTCTACGCTCACTTCTTGCCTAATAACGCCTGGTTTATGAAAACCTGTCATACCAGCGCTGTAGGGAAGTGAGCGGTGACAATAACGTGCAAGTTAGCACCGCACCCCTCATAACGCAAAACTCGTAATCTAGCCGTATAGTATTAAAAGGAAGCAATGTTGTGTATTTTTTACATTCATAAAATTGTGTTGCCCTTAAATAACCTGAATAAATAACAAATCGCATTTGGTTTCCACACAAAGGTACACATTTTTGTAGTGTTTTTACTAGGCATGCATTTTTTTCATTTAAATTTATTAATTTGTTAAATTAAAAAATGTATGTCTAGTTTTTATACAAATATACTAGGTTTTATGTGATCCGGATATTGGTTTATAATACACATCCATGTGTATAAATTATGTGTCTTATTGATTTTTTGTTTTTCTTTCTTAATAAGCATACACATTTGCAGTTGGCTTAAAGGGATATTAACCACAAACATTTCTTTCAAGATAGAGCATGTAATTTTAAGCACCTTTCTTATTTACTTCTATGATAATTTTTTCTTCGTTTTCTTTGTATCTTTATTTGAAAAAGTAGGAATGTAAGCTTATGAGCCAGCGCATTTTTGTTTCAGCACCCTGGCTAGCACTTGCTGATTGGTGACTATAATCAGCCACCAATTAGTAAGGGCAACCCAGGTTCTGAACCAAAAATGGACCGGCTCTTAAGCTTACTACATTCCTGCTTTTCAAATAAAGATACCAAGAGAAGGAAGAAAAATTGATAATAGGAGTAAAATGGAAAGTTGCTTAAAATGATATGCTCTATCTGAATCATGAAAGATTAATTTTGACTTTAGTATCCCTTTAACCTACATGGACACATTATTTAGTGTTTTGTAACCTAATTGTGAGTGTGTTAATATTAAAAGTGCAAGGCTAATTTTCCGTTTACTCTGCGCCCATTAGTTACAATATGGCAACAAATTAAATTTTTTTTTATTTTTTTTGGTATAAGTATATCTAGCAGAATATGCTTAAAGGCAAACTGTAACCAAAATTTTTCTTTCGTGATTCAGATTGAGCATGAAATTTTAAGCAACTTTCTAATTTACTCCTATTATCACATTTTCTTCATTCTCTTGGTATCTTTATTTGAAATGCAAGAATGTAAGTTTAGATGCCGGCCCATTTTTGGTGAACAACCTGGGTTGTCCTTGCCGATTGGTGGATAAATTCATCCACCAATAAAAAAGTGCTGTCCAGAGTACTGAAATCAAAAAGAAGCTTAGATGCCTTCTTTTTCAAATAATGATAGCAAGAGAAAAATTGAAAATAGGAGTAAATTAGAAAGTTGCTATAATTTCATGCTCAATCTGAATCACGAAAGAAAAATTTTGGTTAAAGTGTCTCTTTAACACTCTAAGGCCTAGATTTGGAGTTTGGCGGTAGCCGTCAAAACCAGCGTTAGAGGCTCCTAACGCTGGTTTTGGCCGCCCGCTGGTATTTGGAGTCAGTGATTAAAGGGTCTAACGCTCACTTTTCAGCCGCGACTTTTCCATACCGCAGATCCCCCTACGCCATTTGCGTAGCCTATCTTTTCAATGGGATCTTTCTAACTCCGGTATTTAGAGTCGTTTCTGAAGTGAGCGTTAGAGCTCTAACGACAAAATTCCAGCCGCCTGAAAATAGCAGGAGTTAAGAGCTTTCTGGCTAACGCCGGTTCATAAAGCTCTTAACTACTGTACCCTAAAGTACACTAACACCCATAAACTACCTATGTACCCCTAAACTGAGGTCCCCCCACACCGCTGCCACTCGATTAAAATTTTTAACCCCTAATCTGCCGACCGCCACCTACGTTATACTTATGTACCCCTAATCTGCTGCCCCTAACCCCGCCGACCCCTGTATTACATTTATTAACCTTTAACTTGCCCCCCACAACGTCGCCGCCAGCTACTTAAAATAATTAACCCCTAATCTTCCGACCGCAAATCGCCGCCACCTACGTTATCCCTATGTACCCCTAATCTGCTGCCCTAACATCGCCGACCCCTATATTATATTTATTAACCCCTAATCTGCCCCCCTCAACGTCGCCGACACCTGCCTACACTTATTAACCCCTAATCTGCCGAGCGGACCTGAGCGCTACTATAATAAATGTATTAACCCCTAATCCGCCTCACTAACCCTATCATAAATAGTATTAACCCCTAATCTGCCCTCCCTAACATCGCCGACACCTAACTTCAATTATTAACCCCTAATCTGCCGACCGGAGCTCACCGCTATTCTAATAAATGTATTAACCCCTAAAGCTAAGTCTAACCCTAACACTAACACCCCCCTAACTTAAATATAATTTACATCTAACGAAATTAATTAACTCTTATTAAATAAATTATTCCTATTTAAAGCTAAATACTTACCTGTAAAATAAATCCTAATATAGCTACAATATAAATTATAATTATATTATAGCTATTTTAGGATTAATATTTATTTTACAGGCAACTTTGTTATTATTTTAACCAGGTACAATAGCTATTAAATAGTTAAGAACTATTTAATAGTTACCTAGTTAAAATAATAACAAATTTACCTGTAAAATAAATCCTAACCTAAGTTATAATTAAACCTAACACTACCCTATCAATAAAATAATTAAATAAACTACCTACAATTACCTACAATTAACCTAACACTACACTATCAATAAATTAATTAAACACAATTCCTACAAATAAATACAATTAAATAAACTAGCTAAAGTACAAAAAATAAAAAAGAACTAAGTTACAGAAAATAAAAAAATATTTACAAACATAAGAAAAATATTACAACAATTTTAAACTAATTACACCTACTCTAAGCCCCCTAATAAAATAACAAAGCCCCCCAAAATAAAAAATTCCCTACCCTATTCTAAATTAAAAAAGTTACAAGCTCTTTTACCTTACCAGCCCTGAACAGGGCCCTTTGCGGGGCATGCCCCAAGAATTTCAGCTCTTTTGCCTGTAAAAAAAAAACATACAATACCCCCCCCCCCCAACATTACAACCCACCACCCACATACCCCTAATCTAACCCAAACCCCCCTTAAATAAACCTAACACTAAGCCCCTGAAGATCTTCCTACCTTGTCTTCACCATCCAGGTATCACCGATCCGTCCTGGCTCCAAGATCTTCATCCAACCCAAGCGGGGGTTGGCGATCCATAATCCGGTCCAGAAGAGGCTCCAAACTCTTCCTCCTATCCGGCAAGAAGAGGACATCCGGACCGGCAAACATCTTCTCCAAGCGGCATCTTCGATCTTCTTCCATCCGGAGCGAAGCGGCAGGATCCTGAAGACCTCCAGCGCGGAACATCCATCCGGACCGACGACTGAACGACGAATGACTGTTCCTTTAAGGGACGTCATCCAAGATGGCGTCCCTCGAATTCCGATTGGCTGATAGGATTCTATCAGCCAATCGGAATTAAGGTAGGAATTTTCTGATTGGCTGATGGAATCAGCCAATCAGAATCTAGTTCAATCCGATTGGCCGATCCAATCAGCCAATCAGATTGAGCTCGCATTCTATTGGCTGATCGGAACAGCCAATAGAATGCAAGCTCAATCTGATTGGCTGATTGGATCAGCCAATCGGATTGAACTTGATTCTGATTGGCAAATTCCATCAGCCAATCAGAAAATTCCTACCTTAATTCCGATTGGCTGATAGAATCCTATCAGCCAATCGGAATTCGAGGGACGCCATCTTGGATGACGTCCCTTAAAGGAACAGTCATTCATCGTTCAGTCGTCGGTCCGGATGGATGTTCCGCGCTGGAGGTCTTCAGGATCCTGCCGCTTCGCTCCGGATGGAAGAAGATCGAAGATGCCGCTTGGAGAAGATGTTTGCCGGTCCGGATGTCCTCTTCTTGCCGGATAGGAGGAAGACTTTGGAGCCTCTTCTGGACCGGATTATGGATCGCCAACCCCCGCTTGGGTTGGATGAAGATCTTGGAGCCAGGACGGATCGGTGATACCTGGATGGTGAAGACAAGGTAGGAAGATCTTCAGGGGCTTAGTGTTAGGTTTATTTAAGGGGGGTTTGGGTTAGATTAGGGGTATGTGGGTGGTGGGTTGTAATGTTGGGGGGGGGGTATTGTATGTTTTTTTTTTACAGGCAAAAGAGCTGAAATTCTTGGGGCATGCCCCGCAAAGGGCCCTGTTCAGGGCTGGTAAGGTAAAAGAGCTTTTAACTCTATTAATTTAGAATAGGGTAGGGCATTTTTTTATTTTGGGGGGCTTTGTTATTTTATTAGGGGGCTTAGAGTAGGTGTAATTAGTTTAAAATTGTTGTAATATTTTTCTAATGTTTGTAAATATTTTTTTATTTTCTGTAACTTAGTTCTTTTTTATTTTTTGTACTTTAGCTTGTTTATTTAATTGTATTTATTTGTAGGAATTGTGTTTAATTAATTTATTGATAGTGTAGTGTTAGGTTAATTGTAGGTAATTGTAGGTAGTTTATTTAATTATTTTATTGATAGGGTAGTGTTAGGTTTAATTATAACTTAGGTTAGGATTTATTTTACAGGTAAATTTGTTATTATTTTAACTAGGTAACTATTAAATAGTTCTTAACTATTTAATAGCTATTGTACCTGGTTAAAATAATTACAAAGTTGCCTGTAAAATAAATATTAATCCTAAAATAGCTATAATATAATTATAATTTATATTGTAGCTATATTAGGATTTATTTTACAGGTAAGTATTTAGCTTTAAATAGGAATAAGTTATTTAATAAGAGTTAATTTATTTCGTTAGATAAATATTATATTTAACTTAGGGGGGTGTTAGTGTTAGGGTTAGACTTAGCTTTAGGGGTTAATCCATTTATTAGAATAGCGGTGAGCTCCGATCGGAAGATTAGGGGTTAATAATTGAAGTTAGGTGTCGGCGATGTTAGGGAGGGCAGATTAGGGGTTAATACTATTTATGATAGGGTTAGTGAGGCAGATTAGGGGTTAATAACTTTATTATAGTAGCGCTTAGGTCCGCTCGGCAGATTAGGGGTTAATAAGTGTAGGCAGGTGTCGGCGACGTTGAGGGGGGCAGATTAGGGGTTAATAAATATAATATAGGGGTCGGCGATGTTAGGGCAGCAGATTAGGGGTACATAGGGATAACGTAGGTGGCGGCGGTTTACGGAGCGGCAGATTAGGGGTTTAAAAAAATATGCAGGGGTCAGCGATAGCGGGGGTGGCAGATTAGGGGTTAATAAGTGTAAGGCTAGGGGTGTTTAGACTCGGGGTACATGTTAGAGTGTTAGGTGCAGACTTAGGAAGTGTTTCCCCATAGCAAACAATGGGGCTGCGTTAGGAGCTGAACGCTGCTTTTTTGCAGGTGTTAGGTTTTTTTTCAGCTCAAACAGCCCCATTGTTTCCTATGGGGGAATCATGCACGAGCACGTTTTTGAGGCCGGCCGCGTCCGTAAGCAACTCTGGTATCGAGAGTTGCTTTTGCGGTAAAAATGCTCTATGCTCCTTTTTTGGAGCCTAACGCAGCATTTGTTTGAACTCTCGATACCAGAGTTAATTTTATGGTGCGGCCAGAAAAAAGCCCGCGGAGCGTTAACAGCCCTTTTACCGCCGAACTCCAAATCTAGGCCTTAATATGTTATTATCATGTTCTAAAACATCACAATCACAATTTCAGCACTTTATATTCAGTTCATTACGGGGGAAAAACATCAACATCTTTCTTAGTTTTAAAATTTAAAAACTTAAATATTGAAATCACTATTCCTAATTTTCTCACTTTGATGTTTTTGTAAAAGTGTGTTAATGTATTCTCAAGAACCTCTTGACATTAATTCAGTTAAAGATTACACCTTGTTATGCACAGGCAGTTTGTATCAATATATTGATTTATAAGTCAACAAAAATGATTCATTTAAAAAAAAGATACTGGTATGTTGGTGATGTGTCACTCTGCTATAGGTTTACTGGATTGGGTGAGATACAAAACACAGTTGCAAACTGAAAATTAAATTAGATATCCAAACCTGCTCAACGAAGCGCTCAGAGGGTCATAGGGTAACAGAATAGTTAAATGTCTATAGGCAAAGGTAACATATCCATTAAATTAATACTCACAGGCGGCAACCTCTTTTTTCCAGTGCGTCTGCACACGCACTAATTACAAACATAACAGTCCAAGGATGGAAAAAGAAAAAGCGCTCCAAGCCTTATAGTAAAAAAATTCCAATACTTTATTCAAAAAAGTTTAAAATCATTTAAGATAAAAGCGGTCAGCACAAGAAAAAGTGCAAAAAATTGAAAAATACAGGCGACAGAACAGGTGCACCCAGCAAACGTTTCGTGCAGTTATGCACTTGGTCACTTGGTCACTGCTCGTGCAGTGACCAAGTGCATAACTGCACTAAACGTCTGCTGGGAGCACCTGTTCTGTCGCCTGTATTTTTGCATTTTTTGCACTTTTTCTTGTGCTGACCGCTTTTATCTTACATGATTTTAAACTTTTTTGAATAAAGTATTGGATTTTTTTACTATAAGGCTTGGAGCGCTTTTTCTTTTTCCATCCTTGGACTGTTATGAAAATGAAATTACCTGTGCATTTGTGTAGATTTTTAAAATGCTCTTCTTGTAATTAAGTCCAAGGTCTTGGTTATCTAAAGCTCTCAACTCTGCAAGATTATATCATTCTTGTCAGTACTGTGACGTCCTTCAAATAATTTTAGAAAAGTAAATATTAACTTGTGAGCTGTTTATCAACTATGGGCTACATTATGAGTGAAGCACTATTAATCGCTCCCGCTCGTGCATTAACTGCGCTTGACTTTTTGCGCGCATTGAGTATCGCGCGTATTACAAGTTGAAAATAAAAAGTTTTCATTTATCACAACCGTATTAACATATTCCCCTATAGAGTTCAATGGAGCACGAAAAGTGGAAAAAACCTAACATCCAACAAGTTGCGCAAACTCAACATAAAATATAAATAGTTCCCATTCCAATATAGAAGAATATGTTCTATTTACTCATAAATACATAATTATATATATATAATATATATATATATATATATATATATATATATATATAAAAATATATATATATATATATATATATATATATATATGATGTTTTCTTGGTAACATATTTATAACTATATTTTTAGATTACAAGTGGAATGATAATTAACGCTCCTGCTCAAGTTTTAACTGCGCTAGCGTTGACAGTAAACCGACGAGCGCAAAAAGCCGAACTTACAATATTGCATGCATATTCAATTATTCATCCATAGAAGTCAATGGAGAAAAAAAAGTGGAAAAAACGCCCACTCTTGAGCATATTCTCATGTGCGCTAACCTGACATGAAAATATGAATATTTCACATTCCAATGTTCTGCCATTAGCAGGATATGTTCTATTTATCTGTAAATAAATATTTCTTCATATATGTGATGGTATATACAGATATATATATATATATATATATAGAAATATCTATTAAGAAATACATATATTCTGATATGTACTGAACATTGTAATGTGAAATATTTACAGTAAATACATTGTTAAAACTTTTATTAAAAATGAAAATGGCATGAATATGTTTTTTTTATGTTTTCATTTAATTAACTGCAAAAGCCTCCAAAGTATATATGTCTATATATGTATACATATGTATTTATGTGTTTTTTATATGTGTATATATATATATATATATATGTCTGTAAATACATATATACATATAAATACATTTAGACGTGTAGATATCTCATTTAAAGCCCTTTGCCTGCCTTTTTTTTCTCCAACATCTGAGATATCATATCTTTGAGCCCTTATAAATTTTCTGTGCAATATTTTTTTTTTAAATAATTTTTATTAGATAGTGTTTTTATGAGTGTTCCTATAGTTTGTAATGTATTTTTGATGTGTTTTGTGCAACTTTTAGGTTTGCAAAACAGGTAATCAGAGCTCTGAAGTCGTGGTAATCATTCTAGTGTAAATAATGATTGTGCTCAAGCAATTGCATTTATGTTCAACTCGTAATATGAGTGATAAGTCCGATGAGCGCAACCCCCCCCCCCACACGAGAAATCCCTTATCGCTTGTATGCAAATTTTTGCACTCCACTTTTAATCTGATCGTTTATTAAATATGAATATTGCATAAATATGATTTTATATGTTTTCCGCTACTTCACTGTATATGTATACACATTTTATTTATGTGTTTATATGTGTATATATGTCTGTAAATGCATAAATACATATGTACACACATACACATACATATACATATTTAGACATGTATATATATATGTATCTCTATGTTAAAGCCCTTTGCAGCCCTTTTTCAAATTTATTATGAATGTAAATGTAATTTTGTGCAACTTTTTATTCAAGCGCAACAGTTAACCAGACCTCTGAAGTCATATTATCCTGGCGCATGTTAAATTCAATTGCACTCAATCAAACACGTTTACTTTCAACTTGTAATATGTACGCTGTGATGAGAGTGGGAGGTGATGTCACTGGATGGGGGCGTGGTTTATAGCCGTTATTGTCTATGTCGCAGTTACTAAGTTGAGATGAGTTGTACAAGCTGTATACTTCTATGTTCTGCAATAAAATAGCGTTGTACCTTCTATGCTGTGTCCTGGATCTCATGACATGGTGTCAGAAGTACTTGCCTGCGCTTCTGTTTCCTGAGTGATGACGATGCTGAAGTTTACCCCACCTGAGCCTTTTGATTTCTCTCAGCCTGCAGCTTGGCCCACATGGCGTCAGCGGTTTCAACGCTTCAGGATGGCTTCCAAGCTGGACAAGGAGAGTGGTGAAGTACAAGTTAATCCTCTTTTATACTCTATGGGAAAAGATGTGGAGCCAGTGTGCAATGCCTTTACTTTCCAAGAAGGGGAAGATTGACTTTGAAATAGTTATGAACAAACTCAGTGCCCACTTTGTGCCCAAAAGAAATGTGATTCATGAGAGGGCTTGTTTTCACAAACGTGCCCAGCGTGTGGGAGAATCTGCGGAGTCATTTGTACGCAGCCTGTATGAACTAGCTGAATTCTGTGAGTTTGGTGTTGCTAAAGAAGAGCAAATCAGAGACAGAATAGTCATAGGAATTGCAGATGCTGAAGTCTCACTGAAGCTACAGTTGGAGGCTGAATTAACGTTAGATGGGGCTATTAGGATGGCCCACCAGAGTGAACTGGTGAAAAAGCAAAGTGATGATCTGAGTTCTGAGTATTGTGGATGAAGTGCAGCAGTTCAGGAGAGCTGCAGGTGAAAGGCACAGTGTGAGCGGTAGACCGAGGGCAACAGATAGGCCCAGAAGCGGATAGGCGCAGCAGGCTCACTGCACGCGGTGTAAACGTACCCATGATCAGAATGTCGTATGCCCCGCTAATGATAAAAGATGTAGAAAGTGTAACCGAATGGGCCATTTTGAAGTGGCGTGTAAAACTGAATATATTAAGGAGATTAGGACTGGGCAATATGGGGGGGGGGAAATCACTAATTTTTAATTAAAAAAATTGTGATTTTCACATCAGCACCCCCTGCAACCCCCATAAGCCCCCCTCTGTAACCTACATAAGCCCCATCAGCTCTCACTGTAAACCTGCACCCCCTGTAACCCCCATAAGCCTCCCTCTGTAACCTACATAAGTCCCATCAGCTCCCACTGTAACCCCTCAATAAGCACCCCCTTTAACATCATAAGTACCGCCTGTAACCACCATCAACCCCCAAACCACATAAGTCCCGGTGCACCCCCCTCCCTGTAACCCTCATCAGCCACAGCAATCCTCAGTAAATCGTCCCCCCTCCCTGTAACCCACATCATACACAGCGCACTCCAGTAAGTCGGCCCCCCTCCCTGTAACCCGCACCAGCCACAGCGCACCCCCCTCCCTGTAATCTGCATCAGCTACAGTGCTCCCCAGTAAGTCGGCTCAATGTCACACGGCGGTTTTAAAACTGCGGCGATTAATCTCGGTTTAAAATCGCATCCACAATTAATCGTGCAGCCCTAAAGGAGATGCAGGTGAATAGTGATGAGGAGGGTCAAGAAGTGTCCTTTGTAGATTGGCGGGTTACCCTTACTGTAATATAATGGGAGCCAAGGTTGCCTTCAAGATTGACACAGGAGCAGACATCACTGTTATGTCCCTTGCAGTATTCATAAAACTGCCTCGACAGCCTTAGCTAGCAAAAGTTACAACAAAAGTTCATAGTCCTGGTGGTGACATCGATTGTGCGGGGAAATTTATTGCCAGCTGTGAGTACAAGCAAAGGAAATTCACCATGTGGGTACATGTAATTAGAGGTTAGTGTGTTAACAACCTATTGAGTAGGAAAGCAGCCTGTGGTTTGGGCCTTGTAGCCAGAGTGAATGAGATTTCAGAAGACATGTTTGGTGAATTGGGTCTACTGTATTGCAACCCAGTCCAAATATCACTTAAAAGTGATGCAGTCCCATACAGCATTACCACCCCTCGCAGAATTCCATTCCCGCTCATGACTCTAATGGAGAAGGAACTTCTGTGTATGAAGAATTTGGGAGTTATTGAAGAGGTTGTTGAAGCAACTGACTGATGTGCCCCAATTGTGCCTGTTGCGAAGAAAAACGGGAAGGTACGCATCTGCGTAGACTTGAAAAGGCTGAATGAGGCAGTGAAGAGAGAGAGATATGTGCTGCCGGCGCTTGAAGAAGTAGCTCCGAAACTGGTTGGGGGGATGAATTTCTTCTCTACCCTGTATGCTTCCTGTGGCTTCTGGCAGATACCTCTAGATCTACTGTGCCGCAAACGGTTTTGCTCCTGCAGACTCCCCTTCGGGATATCCTCTGCTCCTGAAATCTTTAAAAAAAAGATGAGCTAGCTCCTAATGGACCACGAGGGCACAGCAGTCGTCATGGACAACATTTTAGTGTATGGGTCTACATTGGAAGAACACGATTAGCAATTGAGCTGCGTGCTGCAGACCATTAGAGAGTCAGGCCTGAAAATTAAATAAAGAGAAATGCCATTTCAGAAAATCTGAGTTATGTTACTTTGGGTATATCATCAATGGAGTTGGCATCAAGCCAGGCCCTGATAAAAGCCTTGCTATTGAACAGATGAAAAGTCTTTCTCATATTCACGAGCTGAGACAAATATTGGGCCTTGTGAATTATGTGGGCAGGTTCCTTTCAGATTTATCCACAGTACTGCACCATATCACAGAGTTGTTGAAGAAAGATGTTGCCTTGGTCTGGGGTCCTTCACAGGAACAAGCTTTTGTACAGGTTAAGTCCTTGCTGGGGTCTGCCCCAGTGTTAGGGTTCTACGACCCTTCTAAAAAGACTGTGGTTAGTGCTGATGCAAGCAGTTATGGGCTAGGGGCCGCCCTCCTGCAGCGGAATGAAAACAAACTACAGCACATTGCCTACTGTTCCCGTACACTGATGGCTACTGAGTCGAAATATGACCAAATTGAAAAAGAGTGCCTGGCTGCAGTTTGGGCCTGTGAGCGCTTCCAGCATTACCTAGTGGGTTTAGAGAAATTTAGTCTGGAGACTGACTATAAACCGCTAGTCCCTCTGATCAACTCCTATGATATTGACAAAACACCCCTAAGATGCCAGAGACTTGAGGCTGCTCAGGTTCAACGTTCAGGCAGTGCATGTGCTGGGGAAACAACTGGTAGTGGCAGATACACTTTCCAGGCTCCCGCTGGCTGCTGCTGAAGAATCTTCAGCAGAATCAGATGTGAAAGTGTATGTGGATTCAGTTCTGGCATCCAAATCCATATAGTCAGGGAAGCTAGAACAAATAAGAAAGGAGACACGTTTAGATACAGACCTTCAAGAGGTTATTAAGTACATAAAAGAGGGTTGGCCCGAGAGCCGTGCAGCTTGGATATCTTTAAGTTATTTTTTTATTTTTTTTATTATTTATTTATATATTGGGTTACATATAAATAACAGAAAATAGAAAAATAAATAAATAACGTACTCATACCAAAAGCACAAAACGTGAACAACATACAATTAACAAGGCAAAAGAAAAGGTTGTTGCTTACATATACATATTCTTTTTGATCTCAAAAAGACCTTAATTCATATAGGCAAATAAAGAAAAGAAAAAATCAGGAAAAAAAATAAACAAGTGAATGGTATGAGAACAATTTGTGTAACCCCTTTTTTTCTCCCTTTTTCCATCTGATATTACCCCCCTTTAGTCTCCCCTTCTGTTCTCTCTCGAGAAAAGAGATGGAGAAAAAACTCGGCTCAGATACATTAATACGCATCATGAAAACCAGCAAATCTTTCCTCTTAGAATGGCACCTTGTACATATGATGAGTTATAAAAGGGTGTATAAATTTGTTTTTGGGCCCCAGCTGATAATGTGGTGATAACATTTCCCCATTTTTGGAAAAATACAGCCACATCTGCTTCAGAATTCATCACATAATCAAATTGTTTCACTATCATTTTGCCTTCTAAATTGCCTAAAAACTGAGCAAAACTAGGTCCCGTTTTGGATTTCCAAGAGCTAAAAATAACATTCCTACCGCATAATATCACAAAGTTAATAAATTTACTGTTATGTAACCGACTACTCCCCTCTTTTAAAAATATAATATCCTCCATTTGCAGCTTAATATTCTGCCATATAGTTTTGGAAAGCCAGAAGGAGACCTTGTGTCAGAATTTTTTGATTTTTGGACAATCCCAAATACAATGTATTAAAAAGGCAAGATAGATACTATGGGGCCTATTTATTATGTGTCTGTCCGTCATGATCCGATCAGTGGATCATGTCCGACAGACATCACTGAATACGAAGAGCAATACGCCCTCCGCATTCAGCATTGCACCACACCAGCAGCTCTTGTGAACTGCTGGTGCAACGCCGCCCCCTGCAGATTTGCGGCTAATTGGCCACTAGCAGGGGGCTGTCAATCAACCCAATCGTATTCGATCAGGTTGAATTGCGGCAATGTCTGTCCGCCTCCTCAGAGCCCCAAACAGCCATCATACTGGGTGTTATATAAGACCTATTTATAACTTTAATATGAGACTCACGCCATGACATGAGCAAGGTGGCTTTCCATGCTCTCAATATACTCTTTTGGATCATTTTGTTATTATCCTCACTGACATCCCGGGACCAACTCAAAGTTAGATTATTTAGATTATCCTCGCCTTCCTTTCGTATTAACAATCTGTACCACAGGGAAATAGAGTAAATCTCTCACCTTTACCGTATTAGCAAAGTGTCTCAACTGTAAATAGGCAAAAAAAATCTTTGTTGTCAATATTGAAATCCTGTTGAATTGTTTTAAATGTTTTAACACAATTAAGAGTCTGATCCAGAACTGATAGACGTACTCCAGGCCTTTCATTTTCCATTCCCTAAATAGTTTAGAATTAATGGCTTTGGGAAATTCTGGGTTACCTATTATTTTTTTGCCACGCATTGATGGGATTCTTAAAAGTGATCATTCCCTTTGCAAAAAAAGGTAGGTTTTTCATCTCTAAATGGGGTATTACTTTCAACACGACTGGTTTAAACAAACCCTGCTCAATTTCTTTCAACTGAAAATGACCAACTCCTAATAACCAGTCTATTACCACTTTGACCAGACAAACCCAGTTATATTTAGATAGATTAGGAAGACCCAGTCCAGCAAACTCCTTAAAGTAAAGTAAAGTAATCTTGGAAATATAATCATCTTTATAATATTAACTTTTCCAGCCAGAGTAAGTGGTAAATTGGACCATAGGGTGACCATATTCCCGTTTTAAAAAGGGCACATATGAAAAATGCATATGTCAGGGCTGTTTTTAGGGCTGTTTAAAGAAATGTTTTGTATAAAAACCCTGACATATGTATTTTTCACATGTGTCCCTTTTTGAAGCGGCAATATGGTCACCATTATTATAAAGTGCTTTTAAAGGATTATTATATAGATCATGGACATATGAACGGAATAGGCCACTAAAACCAAATCTATTTAAAACCTCAAACAAATGGTTCCAATGTATCGAGTCAAATGCTTTCTCTGCATCGACTGATATAATTGCTCTATCTATATCTTTTGAGCTTTTATCATTCTTCCAAAAAATAATCTAAAGTAAGCAAAGCCTTTCTGATATTAAGAAATGAGGTCCTTCCATTCATGAATCCTGTCTGATCAATATGAATTAATCCCGGTAAAATAGTTTTTAATCTATTTGCAAGTATACCAGCCAGCAGATTATAGTCTTAGTTTAATAGAGCTATTAGCGTATATGAATCCATATTTTCTGAATCCTTATCTTTCTTCAAGATTAGAGTAATCAATGAACAAGTAAAGCTTTTTGGCATCTCTATTCCATTTATATAAAAATTGTCAAATACCTTTTGGAGACAAGGTGTCATTTTGTCAATTAAAATCTTATAATACTCTGGCGGCAACTGGTCAGGACCTGAGGCTTTATTTAGAGCTAAGGCTTTTATGGCCTTCGAAATCTCTTCTAAAGATATAGGTCAATTTAAATCAGCTAAATCTTTATAAGGTACTTGTGAAAGATTGCAAAATTTCCAAAATGTTCCTTTATCCCCTTCATGTACCTCCTTTGTTTCGAAAATATATCTTTAAAGTAGTTAAAGAATGCTTCCTTAATATGTGTGCTGGACATTAGCCTTACCTCTTTGCTCTTAATGACCTCTATAATATTGGTTCCTCTCACTTGCTTTACTGTGTTAGCTAGTATCTTGCCTGTTTTGCCACCAAATCTATACATCTTGGAATCTTTACTAAGAATGCTCAATGATGTTTTTTGATGTAGAAAAACATCCCTTTCTTTTTTTAGCATTATTATATTTAGTCCAATTTACCTGATTAGGGGCTTTTAAATATACATTTTAAGAGTTTAATAATTGATTAGATAACTGAATTTCTCTAGCGGAATTTTAGATTTTAAGTTTACATAAATAAGCTTTAATTTCCCCTCTGATCGCTGCTTTGGATGCCTCCCAAAATATCTGATTACTATCAACTGAGTCTATATCAAAATATTCATATTCTCTCCATTTATTTTTTAGTCAATTTTTAAAATTTATATTGGAGAAGAGATACCTAGGGAAAGAAAAATGCGGTTCCCTTATATGGAAAGCCATTAAGCAGGCTACTCAATCTGACTGGTGCATGATCCGAAATAGTGGGAGAGATATCCGACTCTAAACCTTGACCTAATAATTGATCATTAACTAAAAAGAAATCAATTCTAGAGAATGTCTTATGGGTTTTAGATTTGCAAGTAAACCCTTTAACGTCCGGGTTATGAATTCTCCATATGTCCTTTAAATTGAGTACATTCCTGGAATTCTTTAAAGTTAAGATGACACATTTAGGTGCTGATATCTGTTTTCTCCCTTGCTGAAATCGTTAAAGAGGGAACTGCAAAACGAAATTAAAATCACCTGCTATGATCAAGTTATAGCCCATGTAATTGAGCTGTTTCCTCTGTAATCTATTTCAAAATTTCCTGTCGCCATGATTTGGACCATATACATTTCATAAAATGAAATGTTTCCCATTTTTTATTAAATAGAAGCGCAACACCCTTTTTCCTTTTAGTGCAAGGGGTTGCTATTACCTCCCCAACCCATCCATATCTTAGTTTCTCTAATTCTTTCTGCTGTAGGTATGTTTCCTGCAACAAGGCTATATCTGTTCTTAATTTCTTTAGATGGTTTAAAATAATTTTTCTTTTTATTGGGGTGGTTATACCCCATATATTACAAGATTATGTAACATAGTGTGATTCTAAATTAAAAACAAATAATAATATAGATAAAGGGAGAAAAACAAATAAAAAAGGGGATAAAATCATCACAACATTTACATGTACTACAGTGCATTGTGCACCATTTACAGCATGTTTATTCAAAACCATAAGTGTATAGGTAATGCCCTCTAGACATCTAAGAGATTAAACTCATTGATTCAACCTTAAAAATTCATTAGCTTCTGAAGGTTTGTTAAGAAATTGCCAACCATCATCTTTCTGAACTTTGATGTATGCAGAATACACTAAATAGGCTTTAATGCCTTTCTTAATTAAGCTAGAGCATATAGGTGCCATCTCTTCCCTTCAATTTGAAGTTTTTAAAGAGAAGTCCTGGAAGATTAATATTTGTTCATCTCCAATCTTTACCATTTTTTTCTTCATATAATAATGCAGAACTTCCCTACTATCCTGAAAATTAAGAAATCAGGCAATAACTGGTCTTTTGATTGCAGATGCATCTGCTCTAGATCTTATTGGGCCTAATCTGTGCGCTGTCATTCTCCCTGGCATATCTAGCAGTACTGGGAGTTTTTCTGAAACAAATCTAAGACTCCAAATTCGGGTATTTGAGGAAGGCCTATGATCCATATTATTCCTTTGCGATCTGTCTCCAATATCATCTAACCTCTCCTGTAATTTTTTTTAACTTGTTGATCTGTTTGTTTGTTTTCTTTATCAAGTATATACAATCTGTATTCAACTTCTGAAATGCGTGACTCTGATTCTTCTAAATTGCCTTCTTCTTCTTCTTGTTAAATTGCCTAACTTTGTCAGATAGCACTGAGAAATCTTGCCTTAATTGTTTGAATTGCGGAGTCATCTTTAAGTTCTTACCAGTCAGAGAGGTCCCAGCTTACAGAGCTGGATGGGTTGGTGCTGTTCCAGGACCGCATTGTTATTCCTGTTAGCATGCGGCATTAAATGTTAAGCAGGATTCATGATGGTCACTTGGGCATTACAAAGGACAAAGAAAGGGCAGCTACGGTAGTATGGTGGCCTGGGATCAGTTCCAACATTGCAAGCCATGTGTTAAAATGTACCTTTTGCCGGGAATGCCAGCCTACTCAGAGAAGGGAGTCCTTGATTTGTACTCTGTTGCCTGCAGGCCCATGGCAGAAAATAGCTGCTGATTTGTGCAAACTGCATTGGAAAAAGAGTCGTGATTGACTACTTTTCCAGGTATTTGGAGATTGCACCCTTGAATGAGATCACCAGCCAAGCTGTTATCACTTGTTTCAAGAGCTTGTTCGCCCAGTGGGGCATACCAATGGAGTTAGTGAGTGATAACGGAATGCAGTTTGCTTCCATGGAGTTCAGTTCTTTCAGCAGTGAATATGATTTCATCCATTCTACGTCACACATTACCTGCAGGCCAATGGCATGCTGAAAGGGCAGTTCAAACAACACAGTTCATTTTGAAGCAATCTGAGCTGTACCTAGCTCTCTTGGCCTATAGGGCAACTCCTAGCCAAGCCACGGGTTTTAGACCAGCACAGCTGATGCTAGGACATCAGATTCACACCACTTTACCCTCTGTGGGTGTCTTCCAGCCAACCAGCTCTGTTCCTCGGGACAAGGTCCTTAAGAGGGATGAAGAAGCAAAAAGAGATTATTGATTCTTCTACCACAGAAAACACTCTGTGAGACCCTTGCAGGAGCTGAATGTGGGGCAAAGTTTCTGAGTTAAACTAGATGATGAGAAGAAATGGAAAAAGCCTGCTACAGTAATTGGACGCTCTCCAGAATCAAGGTCTTATGTAGTCCTTTCTCATGGAGGGACAGTCACACGTCGAAATAGAAGACATCTTCAGCCAGTACCTGAGAGTTTGGGCCTGGATGCCTCAGAGCCACCACCGGTGGGATCCCCTGTTTTAAGAGGGGTGCCTTCCGCTCAGCAAGAACACAGCAGGGATACTTCTTTGCTTCCAGCAGACCCTCAATCACCTTCTACTCTATCAGAGGACAGTTCATGTAAAATGACGTCAAGTGGAAGAGTGGTTAAACTTCCAGCCTGATATTGGGATTAGCACTAGTTAGAGCAATGACGGGAAGAATGGGCAGAATAACAACAAGTTTAAATTGTCTCATATAAATACTTGAACAAAATGACTCAGAATTTGAAACTGCCTAGAAGAATATTGAATTGTACTGTAAAAAAGTAACAGTATGTGCAGATACAGTTGTAATCAAAATTATTTAACCCCCATTGCAAATCAGGTTTATTGACAAAATTTACAGACGTTCAGCTGTTTGCAATGAACAAATCAAACAAAAGCAATTAAAATAGCTCAATTACAATGAATGCTTCAAGTGGTGTCCCCAAATGTAACTTTAATGAATTCTGAAGTCTCAAAACTATGCAACCCCTGCATGGCAAGCATCTTTAGTTCTTAGTAGAGCACCCTTTTGCTGTTATGACCTGCTGCAAAAGAGATGCATAGCTAGACACCAGCTTCTGGCAGCGTTCCTGAGGAATCTTGTCCTATTCTTCATGAGCAATGGCCTCCAGTTCAGTAATATTCTTGGGTTTGCGTGCTCAACTACCTTCTCTTCAAATCCCACCAGAGATTTTCTATGGGGTTCAAGTCAGGTGACTGGGATGGCCACAGTAGAATCTTCCAAGACTTCTGCAACCAAGCCTTGGTGGAATTTGAGGTAGGCTTGGGTTCACTGTCCTGTTGGATGGTGCAATGACGCCTAAGTTTCAGCTTCCTCACAGACGGCATGATGTTTTCTCCTAGGATTTCCTGATACTTCAATGAATCCATCTTGAATTGCACACTCTGCAGGTTTCCAGTGCCAGAAAAAGTTCCAGTTTTTGTTTCATTGATCCACAGAACAGAATCCCAAAATTTCTTCGGCTTATATACATGATTTTTAGCATATTGGAGCCAACTTTTCTTATGCTTTTGGGTCAGTAGAGGTGTACGTCTTGGAGTTCTGGTATGGAAACCTTCTGTGTTTAGTACACGTCTTACTGTGCAAACTGAAACCTCAGTGCCTGTTGCCACCAAGTCTTGCTGCAGGTCTTTTTCAGTCACTCAAGGGTTTTTCTCAACCTGCCTTCTCATAAATATGGTTGCAGAGGTTTCTTTTCCTGCCTCGTCCAGGTAGTGTAACCTCTGTTCCTTTAACTTTGAACTTGTGAACTATGCTTCCAACTGTGTCTCTAGTTACATTCAGTGCCTTCACTATCTTTTTGTATACTGTTCCTTCTTTGTGAAAGGCGATAATCTCTTCTCTTAACTTTTTGGACCATTCTTTTGACGTAGCCATATTTCTAACATGAAGTCAAACGTGACACTCAACAAACCCCTAGCTAGTTCAGATATTTCATGTGTTCTGCTGCTTGGTGCCTCATTGGTTATTCAGTGGCTAAATGGTCCCAACATGATTTTGCGCTAGTGCATTTAATCAGGATTGACTGATTTTTCTAAACTCAGAGGGAAGCCAAAAAAAAAAAAAAAAACAAGCACTGACTATTTAATTATTTATTTATTTTTAACTACAAAAAGAAGATCAAACCAAAAACATGGAAAGGAAGAGAACAATTATAGATCTGTTGTGGCTAAATAGAAGAGACCGAAGACATAATTTAACTGGATTTCAGGTAAATTCTTTGTGTGTTTACTCACTAACGGCTAGATTTAGAGTTTTGTCGGTAACGACCCACGTACCTAACGCTGGCTTTTTTCCCCCCGCACCTTTTAAATACTGCTGGTATTTTAGAGTTCACAGAAGGGGCTGTGTTAGGCTCCAAAAAGGGAGCGTATAGCATATTTACCGCCACTGCAACTCTCAATACCAGCGGTGTTTACGGACGCGGCCAGCTTCAAAAACGTGCTCGTGCACGATTCCCCCATAGGAAACAATGGGGCAGTTTGAGCTGGAAAAAAAACTAACACCTGCAAAAAAGCAGCCCCATTGTTTCCTATGGGGAAACACTTTCTAAGTCTGCACCTAACACCCTAACATGTACCCCGAGTCTAAACACCCCTAACCTTACACTTAATAACCCCTAAGCTGCCACCCCCACTATCGCTGACCTCTGCATATTATTATTAACCCCTAATCTGCTGCTCCGTACACCGCCACAACCTACGTTATCCCTATGTACCCCTAATCTGCTGCCCCTAACACCGCGGACCCCTATATTATATTTATTAACCCCTAATCTGCCGCCCCCAACGTCGCCTCCACCTACCTACAATTATTAACCCCTAATCTGCCGACAGGACCTCACCGCTACTCTAATAAATGTATTAACCCCTAAAGCCAAGTCTAACCCTAACACTAACACCCCCCTAAATTAAATATAATTTAAATCTAACGAAATAAATTAACTCTTATCAAATAAATTATTCCTATTTAAAGCTAAATACTTACCTGTAAAATAAATCCTAATATAGCTACAATATAAATTATAATTATATTGTAGCTATTTTAGTATTAATATTTATTTTACAGGCAACTTTGTATTTATTTTAACCAGGTACAATAGCTATTAAATAGTTAATAACTATTTAATAGTTACCTAGTTAAAATACTTACAAAATTACCTGTAAAATAAATCCTAACCTAAGTTACAATTAAACCTAACACTACACTATCAATAAATTAATTAAATAAAATACCTACAATTATCTACAATTAAACCTAACACTACACTATCAATAAATTAATTAAATACAATACCTACAAATAAATACAATTAAATAAACTAACTTAAGTACACAAAATAAAAAAAAGAACTAAGTTACAAAAAATAAAAAATATTTACAAACATTATAAAAATATTACAACAATTTTAAGCTAATTACACCTACTCTAAGCCCCCTAATAAAATAAAAAAGCCCCCCAAATAAAAAAATGCCCTACCCTTTTCAAAAATACAAATAGAAAAGCTCTTTTACCTTACCAGCCCTTAAAAGGGAGTTTTGCGGGGCATGCCCCAAAGAATTCAGCTCTTTTGCCTGTAAACAAAAACATACAATACCCCCCCAACATTACAACCCACCACCCCACATACCCCTAATCTAACCCAAACCCCCCTTAAATAAACCTAACACTAATCCCCTGAAGATCTTCCTACCTTATCTACACCACGCCGGGTATCACCGATCGGTCCAGGCTCTGAAGTCTTCATCCAAGCCCAAGCGGGGGCTGAAGACGTCCATCCTCCGGCTGAAGTCTTGATCCAAGCGGCGGCTGAAGAGGTCCATCATCGGGCAGAAGTCTTCATCCTATCCGGGCAGAAGAGGAGATCCGGACCGGTAGACATCTTCATCCAAGCGGCATCTTCTATCTTCTTCCGACGACGAGCGGCTCCATCTACAAGACCTCCGGTGCGGATCCATCCTCTTCTTCCGACGTCCTAACACAGAATGAGGGTTCCTTTAAGGGACGTCATCCAAGATGGCGTCCCTCGAATTCCGATTGGCTGATAGGATTCCTATCAGCCAATCGGAATTAAGGTAGGAAAATTCTGATTGGCTGATGGAATCAGCCAATCAGATTCAAGTTCAATCCGATTGGCTAATCCAATCACCCAATCAGATTGAGCTCGCATTCTATTGGCTGTTTCCTACCTTAATTCCGATTGGCTGATAGAATCCTATCAGCCAATCGGAATTCGAGGGATGCCATCTTGGATGACGTCCCTTAAAGGAACCTTCATTCGGAAGAGAATGGATCCGCGCCGGAGGTCTTGAAGATGGAGCTGCTCGTCGTCAGATGGAAGAAGATAGAAGATGCCGCTTGGATGAAGATGTCTACCGGTCCGGATCTCCTCTTCTGCCCGGATAGGATGAAGACTTCTGCCCGATGATGGACCTCTTCAGCCGCCGCTTGGATCAAGACTTCAGCCGGAGGATGGACGTCTTCAGCCCCCGCTTGGGCTTGGATGAAGACTTCGGAGCCTGGACCAATCGGTGATGCCCGGCGTGGTGAAGATAAGGTAGGAAGATCTTCAGGGGCTTAGTGTTAGGTTTATTTAAGGGGGGTTTGGGTTAGATTAGGGGTATGTGGGTGGTGGGTTGTAATGTTGGGGGGGGGTATTGTATGTTTTTTTTACAGGCAAAAAAGCTGAATTCTTTGGGGCATGCCCCGCAAAAGGCCCTTTTAAGGGCTGGTAAGGTAAAAGAGCTTTTCTATTTGTATTTTAGAATAGGGTAGGGCATTTTTTTATTTTGGGGGGCTTTGTTATTTTATTAGGAGGCTTAGAGTAGGTGTAATTAGCTTAAAATTGTTGTAATATTTTTATAATGTTTGTAAATATTTTTTTTATTTTTTTGTAACTTAGTTCTTTTTTTATTTTTTTGTACTTCAGTTAGTTTATTTAATTGTATTTATTTGTAGGTATTGTGTTTAATTAATTTATTGATAGTGTAGTGTTAGGTTTAATTGTAGATAATTGTAGGTATTTTATTTAATTAATTTATTGATAGTGTAGTGTTAGGTTTAATTGTAACTTAGGTTAGGATTTATTTTACAGGTAATTTTATAATTATTTTAACTAGGTAACTATTTAATAGCTATTGTACCAGGTTAAAATAAATACAAAGTTGCCTGTAAAATAAATATTAATCCTAAAATAGCTACAATATAATTATAATTTATATTGTAGCTATATTAGGATTTATTTTACAGGTAAGTATTTAGCTTTAAATAGGAATAATTTATTTGATAAGAGTTAATTTATTTTGTTAGATTTAACTTATATTTAACTTAGGGGGGTGTTAGTGTTAGACTTAGCTTTAGGGGATAATACATTTATTTTAGTGTTGGCGAGGTCCGGTCGGCAGATTAGGGGTTAATACTTCAAGTTAGGTGTCGGTGATGTTAGGGAGGGCAGATTAGGGGTTAATAATATTTATTATAGGGTTTTTGAGGCGGGAGTGAGGCGGATTAGGGGTTAATAACTTTATTATAGTAGCGGTGAGGTCCGGTCGGCAGATTATGGGTTAATAAGTGTAGGTAGGTGGCGGCGATGTTTGGGGTGGCAGATTAGGGGTTAATAAATACAATATAGGGGTCGGCGGTGTTAGGGGCAGCAGATTAGGGGTACATAGGGATAACGTAGGTGGCGGCGGTGTGTGCGGTCGGCAGATTAGGGGTTAAACATTTTTAATAGAGTTGCGGCGATGTGGGGGGACCTCGGTGTAGGGGTACATAGGTAGTTTATGGGTGTTAGTGTACTTTAGAGCACAGTAGTTAAGAGCTTTATGAACCGGCGTTAGCCCAGAAAGCTCTTAACTACTGACTTTTTGCTGCGGCTGGAGTTTTGTCGTTAGATTTCTAACGCTCACTTCAGCCATGACTCTAAATACCAGCGTTAGAAAGATCCCATTGAAAAGATAGGATACGCAATTGACGTAAGGGGATCTGCGGTATGGAAAAGTTGCGGCTGCAAACTGAGCGTTAGACCCTTTCCTGACTGACTCTAAATACCAGCGGTAGCCCAAAACCAGCGTTAGGAGCCCCTCTAAATCTAGCCGAGTGTTTTTTTAATATAATTGTGGATTATTTATTTTTTTATGTTAGATGATTTGCATGTTAGGGGAGTTTTTGATGTGGGGAATTGTCAGTGTTTAATGGATCACATGGGAGAGACTTGGTGTAGGGAAGATTGCAGTGGCACAGAAAATATTTTGGGGGTTTAGATTTCACAAAATAATAGCACCCAGGAGTAAACAGAGGTTATCCTAAATTAGGGCGCTTACAGATCGATGGAGATTACCTTAAATAGGGGCAGACTCACACCCATGTGGAGGCACAGGTGTACAGAAAATGAGCAGAACAGCAATCACGGTACTCAGTAATGAGGTCACACTGTGCACCGCACAACAACCAGATGCTGCCATGGCAACGACCGAGAGGAGAGGGGCGGCGGCATGACAGAAGCTTTTAGGTAGCTAGTCATTTTTAACACAGGTAAGGCTATGTTATTATTTAGTAATCAGCAAATAGCATTATGTCACTAAGTAAAAGCAATCCAGTAACTAAAATACAGCCACTGGGAAAAGTATGCTGCTGTTAGATATTTTTAGTTATGCACACATTGAGCACGAGCAGCATTTATAAAGATCAAGATTGTAAATGGAAAAAAATACAGTTTTCAGAGATAAATTACAGAAAAGACAGTCAAAATAAATAAGGAAAGTGCATTGCAAACATCTTTCAATGTGCATAATTAAATCTTTTGTGGAGACTATAAAGTTTAAGATTAATGTCTTATAATAGTACTCAAAGTAATTTATGTCTACATCAAATAAAAACATACTAACCAGATTTTTCAAGTCTGCTGTTGATTTGAAAAAATAAATAAATAATTAGTATATATATATATATATATATATTATATATATATATATATATATATATATATACACACACAAATAATACAGTATATATACAATTCTGGCATTTTAAAGAAACCATATAAAGCATTTTATTTTTGTATGTATATATAAAAACTTTACCACTCCTTTAATAAATAAAGATAGCCAAACTCTGTGCTTCTTGAGTAAAATGATGTATGTTAACATATTTTGACCCTAACATACAAAGCCCTCACCAACACTGCACCCTTCTATATTTCTTCCCTTATCTGCTAATGCTCCCCAGCTCTGCCCGCGTCCTCTCATCTCCCATTACTTCCTTAGACTCTCATCTGCAAGACTTTTCCAGAACTGCACCTATCATTTGAAACTGGGTAAAGGTGTAGTTTAGCATCCAAAATTCAAAAGGTACTACATCCCGCGGGGGGGGGGGGGGGGGCATGAATAGGTTCCCAGTGGAGGTAGCAACGCCCGGGAACAATATTGGAACAGAGTGTTGTGGCGCACCGGAAATTATATTGGAAAACAGCGATCTTTTCCAATAACTGCCCCGGGCACCGCAACTAATGCTAGGAACCTATCCATGGTCCCCTCCTTCACGTTACCTTTATGAAGTAATTCCCATGGTAAAGTGTACATTTCGGAAGTAATTCCCATAGTAAAAATATAACATGTTTAGGTAAATGTGGAGTTGATATCCATGCCCCCCTCCCCCCGCGGGATCTGGTACCTTCCGAATTTGGGACGCTAAACTACGCCTTTTATCTGGAACTGCTTGACTTGCTCTGACTTCATTCTAGTGTGTTCCTTAAAAACATATCTGTATATGGATGCATACAACAATAAAGGGACAGTCTACTCCAGAATTTTTATTGTTTAAAAAGATAGATAATCCCTTTATTACCCATTCCCCGGTTTTGCATAACCAACACGGTTATACTAATATACTTTTTACCACTGTAATTACCTTGTATCTAAGCCTCTGCAAACTGCCCTCTTATTTCAGTTCTTTTGACAGACTTGCATTTTAGCCAATCAGTGTTCCACGGGAGTGAGCACAGTGTTATCCATATGACACACATGAAATAACACTGTCTAACTGTGAAAAATTGTCAAAATGCATTGAGATAAAGGCGGTCTTTAAGGGCTTAGAAACTTAGAAATTTGAAAGTTATTTAAAATTGCATGCTCTATCTGATTCAAGAAAGTTTAATTCACTAAACAGTTAGACAGCTCAAGCTGCTCTAGAAGAATTATCACATCAAGCTATGTATGCCTTCTTGTAGAGACCCTCAAGCCCCTTTTTGTGCTGAGACATAAAATATTGGACCCTCCACAAATGAAGCTAAAAAAAAAAAAGAAATAAAAGATAAAATCTACAACAATGAAACAGACTGTTTTATATTTCTTTAAAGTTCTTACCTAAAAATTAAGCTTTCAAAAAATCTTTGCTTTCTAAGCTTTAGTAAACTATTTTTTTCCCTTGCCTTCTGCCTTTTCCCCTGCCCACAACCAGTACAGTACTAAAGCTTGGAAGCATGGCATTTAGGGTAGAAAATAGCACCAGAGGCAGACGTGCCTTGGGTGCTTTCAAATGAAGAAACAATAGGGTCTTAGCTGCTTATCTAGTACACTACTGCTCAGTAAGAATCATGCTTCTTTATAAACAAGTATTTATATGTTTCTTTAGGAAAATTATAGTTTATTAACAGGACGTTTCACCCATATTCATAGCTGCTAAATATGCAATATATGGGTGAAGTGAAATACTATATTGCTATCATTGTTTCTTCTTTCTATGATTTTATTAAAACCAGTCTGAAAATGTTAAACTCTTAGCAAGTCAATAAGGATTTACTTCCAAACAGAGCTGTAAGTAGTTACTTAGATGTTCTTATTGTCTAAATCACAGACTTGTCCCTTATCAAAAATCTATCCTGTTCTTACTTAGGGGATGTTTCTCTGCATTCAGTGTGTATTAGTGGAAGAACTGAGCCAGTACCCTGCAAAGGGCCCCCAGCACTTGCTGGCAGTCCTGTACTGCTCCGATCAGCACAGATAGTGCTTGAGAGAGGGAGAGAGAAAGGAAGGGGGGGGGGGGTGGGGGGGTAGGAACACAGGGTGAGAAGTGAGAAAAAAAGTTGAAAAAAAGAGAGACAGGAAAGAAAGAGGGATTCATATAGAGGTAGGTGGACAGTGAAGACTGAAGATCAAAGGTGGGAGGAGAGGGATGTAGCATCACAGAGAAAGTGGAAAAAAGTCATAAGCTGCTTAGAAGTGAAAAAAAAAGTTAGAGAAAGTGTTTGATGGAATTAAAGAATACTGTGTACTAAATGTACTTCTCAAAGCAAGCTAAACAAATAGTGTATGAAAGCAGAAGGGAAAGGCTAACAAAACAATTTGGCTTTAGTTTGAAGTTCCCAGACTTGAAGGACTCAATATCAGCATATATGAAGTCAACCAGGTATCCCATAGGAAAACAGAAGTGTGGTCTGAAATGTGTTCTGTTTTCTGCTGCTGGAAATTATATTTTGGGTCCTAAATCAAAATGATTCTAGTGAAGTTTTACTTTAAAAATAAAATAATATTAATGAGAAGAGATGGAAATGACAGTGTAAAATATAGAGAGTAAATAGTTGTAAATGATACTGCATTCCACTGATAATGACAAAGGATGTAATACAAGGCAATCTAAGTGTGTATTAGATGAGTACAAGGCAAAGTGCTCCTCTCACTGGTAGATGCTGTGTTTGACATAGAAGGTTTTGCAGATTTATATTAAATGAAAGGTTATAAAAACATTAACTAATTGCACTGGTTGTTAATAGAATCCCTAATATAGTGTTTATTTTAGTAACAAAGTAACAGTAATTTCAATTTATGGGGGCTATTTATGATGTTGTGAGCGGACATGATCCGATATTGCGGATCATGTCCGCTGCACATCGATAAATGCCAACAGCATACGCTCTCTGCATTTATCATTGCACCAGCAGTTCTTGTGAACTGCCCCCTGCAGATTCGCGGCCAATCGGCTGCTAGCAGGGGGTGTCAACCAACCCGATCGTATTCGATCGCACTTGTGAGTGCAATGCTTCCCAGCAATGTGATCGCATTGCTGTTAACTTGAAATACCAGCGCACATTAGCGTGCGCTGGTATTACTCAATGGAGCGCAAATATCGCTTTCACAAAAGCGATAATTAGCACTCCAATTGTGATCTGGCCCTGTATTGGGAGTCAAATATTCAGGAGTTTGATTTTGATACTGTGTTTAACCCTTTAGAAACAGTTAAAAACAAAGTAAAAGAGGATATTTAAAAACAAAAAAATCAAATACCCCAAAAATTGATCATTTTATTTTTACACTAGAATTTCCATTTAAAGCCCAGGAATATTGTTATGCCTAGATACTAGTTAAAAGAAGGGCATAATGAAAATGATTTAAACAATTTTATTATTGCTTACAAAATACATGTGTTTAACCTATTTGAAGGGGCTGAACAACTACATATCAGCATTCCTGTGCTAGGACCTAACTGAACAGCCCATCAATCACTAACTAGCTACCAGTATTGCTGCCTATCTAATTATGCTTCTCAACAAAGGATACTAAGGATACTAAGTAAAGCAAGTACATCTGATAATGGAATGAGTTTTCTAAAATTGCATGCTCTATCTGAATCACAAAAGTATAATTTTTCACTTTCATGTTCCTTTAAGAGGTTAAAAAGGATCATAAGTAGTGTAAAACATTAAAGGGGCGTGATACCCAAATGTTGAAACACTTGAAAGTGATGCAGCATAGCTGTAATAAGCTGACTAGAAAATATCACCTGAACATCTCTATGTAAAAGAGAAAGATATTTTACCTCAAAAGTTCCTCAGTAGCCACAACCCATTGTAAAAGGACTTCTAAGCAGCAAATCAGTGTGTCTGTCCCGGGACAGCTAAGGGAGTGAGCATCGTGAACACTCATCTTATTTCCCTATTCAGTTTAAGGAAGTTTACCATGAAATCTCATGAGAGTTAAGTGAAATCTCATGAGATCACAGTATCCGCAATTGCCCCAAAAATAAAGAATAACATAATTTATGTAAGAACTTACCTGATAAATTCATTTCTTCATATTAGCAAGAGTCCATGAGCTAGTGACGTATGGGATATACATTCCTACCAGGAGGGGCAAAGTTTCCCAAACCTCAAAATGCCTATAAATACACCCCTCACCACACCCACAATTCAGTTTAACGAATAGCCAAGAAGTGGGGTGATAAAAAAGTGCAAAAGCATATAAAATAAGGAATTGGAATAATTGTGCTTTATACAAAAATCATAACCACCACAAAAAAGGGTGGGCCTCATGGACTCTTGCTAATATGAAAGAAATGAATTTATCAGGTAAGTTCTTACATAAATTATGTTTTCTTTCATGTAATTAGCAAGAGTCCATGAGCTAGTGACGTATGGGATAATGATTACCCAAGATGTGGATCTTTCCACACAAGAGTCACTAGAGAGGGAGGGATAAAATAAAGACAGCCAATTCCTGCTGAAAATAATCCACACCCCAAAATAAAGTTTAATGAAAAACATAAGCAGAAGATTCAAACTGAAACCGCTGCCTGAAGTACTTTTCTACCAAAAACTGCTTCAGAAGAAGAAAATACATCAAAATGGTAGAATTTAGTAAAAGTATGCAAAGAGGACCAAGTTGCTGCTTTGCAAATCTGATCAATCGAAGCTTCATTCCTAAACGCCCAGGAAGTAGAAACTGACCTAGTAGAATGAGCTGTAATCCTCTGAGGCGGAGTTTTACCCGACTCAACATAGGCAAGATGAATTAAAGATTTCAACCAAGATGCCAAAGAAATGGCAGAAGCTTTCTGGCCTTTTCTAGAACCGGAAAAGATAACAAATAGACTAGAAGTCTTACGGAAAGACTTAGTAGCTTCAACATAATATTTCAAAGCTCTAACAACATCCAAAGAATGCAACGATTTCTCCTTAGAATTCTTAGGATTAGGACATAATGAAGGAACCACAATTTCTCTACTAATGTTGTTGGAATTCACAACTTTAGGTAAAAAATCAAAAGAAGTTCGCAACACCGCCTTATCCTGATGAAAAATCAGAAAAGGAGACTCACAAGAAAGAGCAGATAATTCAGAAACTCTTCTGGCAGAAGAGATTGCCAAAAGGAACAAAACTTTCCAAGAAAGTAATTTAATGTCCAATGAATGCATAGGTTCAAACGGAGGAGCTTGAAGAGCCCCCAGAACCAAATTCAAACTCCAAGGAGGAGAAATTGACTTAATGACAGGTTTTATACGAACCAAAGCTTGTACAAAACAATGAATATCAGGAAGAATAGCAATCTTTCTGTGAAAAAGAACAGAAAGAGCAGAGATTTGACCTTTCAAGGAACTTGCGGACAAACCCTTATCTAAACCATCCTGAAGAAACTGTAAAATTCTCGGTATTCTAAAAGAATCCCAAGAAAAATGATGAGAAAGACACCAAGAAATATAAGTCTTCCAGACTCTATAATATATCTCTCTAGATACAGATTTACGCGCCTGTAACATAGTATTAATCACAGAGTCAGAGAAACCTCTTTGACCAAGAATCAAGCGTTCAATCTCCATACCTTTAAATTTAAGGATTTCAGATCCTGATGGAAAAAAGGACCTTGCGACAGAAGGTCTGGTCTTAACGGAAGAGTCCACGGTTGGCAAGAGGCCATCCGGACCAGATCCGCATACCAAAACCTGTGAGGCCATGCCGGAGCTACCAGCAGAACAAACGAGCATTCCTTCAGAATCTTGGAGATTACTCTTGGAAGAAGAACTAGAGGCGGAAAGATATAGGCAGGATGATACTTCCAAGGAAGTGATAATGCATCCACTGCCTCCGCCTGAGGATCCCGGGATCTGGACAGATACCTGGGAAGTTTCTTGTTTAGATGAGACGCCATCAGATCTATTTCTGGAAGTTCCCACATTTTCAGCCCCCGCGAGCCTAACAGCCCACAGGGAAAAAAAGAGTCAAATTTTTGAAGGTAAGAAAAAATGATTAATTCAAATGCATTATCCCAAATATGAAACTGACTGTCTGAAAATAAGGAATGTTGAACATTCTGAGTCAAGGCAAATAAATGTTTGAATACATATATTTAGAACTTTATAAACAAAGTGCCCAACCATAGCTTAGAGTGTCACAGAAAATAAGATTTACTTACCCCAGGACACTCATCTACATGTTTGTAGAAAGCCAAACCAGTACTGAAACGAGAATCAGCAGAGGTAATGGTATATAAATAAGAGTATATCGTCGATCTGAAAAGGGAGGTAAGAGATGAATCTCTACGACCGATAACAGAGAACCTATGAAATAGACCCCGTAGAAGGAGATCACCTGCATTCAAATAGGCAATACTCTCCTCACATCCCTCTGACATTCACTGCACGCTGAGAGGAAAACCGGGCTCCAACTTGCTGCGGAGCGCATATCAACGTAGAATCTAGCACAAACTTACTTCACCACCTCCATAGGAGGCAAAGTTTGTAAAACTGAATTGTGGGTGTGGTGAGGGGTGTATTTATAGGCATTTTGAGGTTTGGGAAACTTTGCCCCTCCTGGTAGGAATGTATATCCCATACGTCACTAGCTCATGTACTCTTGCTAATTACATGAAAGAAATTCTATTATTATTAAAATATTTGTGTTTTTTTTTTTTTTTTTTTAAATAATAACTGCAAAGAGCAGTTTCTAGGGGTTGAAGTGACGGGATATGGGGTGTTAGAATGAAAACAGCACTGAAAAGTGCCTTTACATTGCAGTCTATGGGAACCGTGTGTTCTCTATAAATATATATGTATATGATTATATACATATATATGTATTTGTTCATAAGTGTATATACACATATAAACACATAAATATTTATGTATAAATTCATATACATATATATTTAAAATTGCTGCCCATCGCTGCACAACTTACCCCCTTCGCTGTGCTGGGTTCTCTGCTGTGTCTCACGGCATGAGAACGCTGCTCACATTGAGGCCTATGGAAGCACACTTTTGTGTACCAGTATGTGCGCCAGAGTGGAGCACAAATATCGTGTTCGCAAACAGTTTTGCGCTTCACTCGAAATCTAGCCCTAAATTAAGCTAATTTTTCATTTTCAATAATTGCAAAAATGCTTCTTATCAAATTTTAAATGAGCTACATTTTAAATTCACTCTTTCTCTCCAATTAAAGTAGAAACATAGTACTGCAGATGGGTGAGTTCATTAAAGCATACAATTTTAAACAACTTTCCAATTATATTATCCTTTGTTTAACAAGCAGCAATGCAATACTGTGAGCTATTGGGAAATAGCTGAACACATCAGGTGAGCCAATGACAAAAGTCATATATGGGCATCCAATAGTCAGCAGCTAGCTTCCTGATATATGATTTTCAACAAAGGATACCAAGAGAATGAAGGAAATTAGATAATATAAGTAAACTGGAAAAATGTTTAAAGTTGAATGTTCTATCTGAATTATGAAACATAATTTTAACTGTCCCTTTAAATTCTTACTAAGGGCTTAAGGGATAGATATTTAACCCTCTGGGCTAAAAAAAATACTTCTGCGTTGTTAAAGGGACATTATACATTAGATTTTTCTTCACATAAATGTTTTGTAGATGATCTATTTATAAAGCCCATCTGGTAGTGTTTTCATAAAAAATGCATAGTTTTGCTTATTTTTTAAGAACATTGTGCTGATTTTCAGACTCCTAACCAAGCCCCACAGTGCCAGATGTATACACACGTTAACAGACTCCTGCTGGTTCCTGTTTATGTTATCTGTCGTTTCATATGCAAGGAAGGGGGTGGGGTGTCTGCTCTTTTTGTTTACCAGCCCCTTTCAGTGGGTGTCCAAGGCTACCTCATCAACAATGCTAACTGGGAGCTTCTTAGTAAGTTTTTAAAAGTTTATTTGTCTATATAGTAGTGTCTATTACACGCAGATATATGAGAATTGGTTATACTGTCCCTTTAATAGTACATTTATGGGTTAGATACAGCAAGACAGCTTCCATACCATGATAACAAAACTGCAAAATGCAGGACTTGTTTAGAGCTGCGCTATTGGTATCTGCTTACTTTGACTAATGTCAAATCTGGTCACCACTGACAAACGTGAAAGTAAAGCTGTTTTTTTTTTTTTTTTTGCAGATTTAAGAGAAGGTGAGAACACTATGTCATTTGTCACAAACCTCTCATACTTCCACAAACATACCTAAACATAGTATGGAAGTGTTACATCCTCTTTTGTACATAACCAAAAACTACAAGCAATGCAAGTAAATAAATATTTGCTGTGATAGCATAGCACATTATTTCACAACTATTTAACTAAAAAAAGCTAATTTTGTCATCACACAGCTGTCAGTCGGCGGCTGAGCTCCAGTTCTACTTTATCACTTGGATGATGAATTACATCAATTTCTAAATTTACACCAAAAGCTCAGATTCTTGTATTGAAGCTACACAGTCAGAAATTCGGGTTTGTTTGGATGTTGGATGTCTTTACTTTTTTTTTTCCATCTTTACTGACAGCATCACAAAGCCCTTTTCATGTTAAATTTCCCAGAATTAGAAAATTGTTTTAGTACATTTTAGCAAGTGATGAGCAACTCTGTGAGGTTCACATTTCATGGTAAAACTGTTTTTTATGGACCAGCTAGTTGAAAATATTTATTACGCAGTTCAAAATCGATGGAATCTGCCAAATATGTAACCTTAAACGGTTTTTGTTCTAGAAAACATTTTATATTCTGTTGCATTATTTCGCTAAGTTTTCATAAAAAAATACTTTGCTTTTGAAATATCTTACTATGAGTTTTATTCCAATCTTTTGGAAGAGAAGTGGGAAGTGCTTTGAGCAAGTTTTTACACAATTTTTCAAATTCAAAGCAGTTGCAATCCATCAAAATCATTAAACTAGGAACCCGTCACCAGTGGTGTTCCAGTTAATCACAAATTGCTCTTATTTTCCTTATTACTGATTATTAGTTGACTGCTTATGGTTTTGTAAAAATTCCATAGCACTGGGCGCTTGAGCAAGAGTACACAACGGCCTACATTCAAACTCATTTTTTAACCTAAAATCTCGCTGAAAAAGCTAGCTGCAGCATCACAGCTCAAAAATTGCAGAATTCCAAGAGATTGGTCATCGCTCTTCGTCACAGCTATGTGTTATAATCAATGAAACCGCATCTATCTCACAACCGTTAACTTCTCTCTAGAAACATGAGTTCCAGAGAACTCCTTTATACACTTACAAAAAAAACCTAACAAATAATAATAAAACTCTGTAAAACAGGCCCACTATATTACATGCAAAACAAGAAAAGAATTAAAAAAGTTAAAGACAACATTCTCAACTTTGTTGTTAATTATATAATAACGTAAAATGGAATGTTGTTAGCTAAATACATACCTTAAAATAATTGAATAAAGGGACACAAAACTGGACTGAAAAAAACAAACATATAGGCCGGCATGGACAATTTTCCCAAGTAGGGAACCTGTCCTGTGTTTGCAGGGAGCGGGCAGTGAAAGCTGTTCGTCCACTACCCATTTTTATCCTTGTACAAGGAAAACCTTGTGGAGCACTGCCCATGCTCTTGTGCAACCCGCAAGACCTGTCAATCACTCAGAACAAAGGAGGTAGCCACGAGGTTAAGTAGCAGTTGTGTTACCTTTGCTTCTTAAAGGGACATAATACCCATGTGCTACATCACTTCAAATTGATGCAGCATAACTGTAAAAAGCTGACAAGAAAATATCACATGAACATCTCTATGTAAAAAAAGAAATTATTTTACCTCTAGATTTCTTCAACTCACAAATAGTAAGTGTTCTATGAATGGTTATCATTTAGCTACTGTCAGCTGCATGTTAAAAAAATAAATAAAACACAACAGTCAATCAGCTTCATTAGTGCTGATGTCACACTTTACTATGAAATCTCACGAGATTTCATTAAAATCTCATGAGATAACAGAAAAGAATATCTGTTTGATTGGCTGCTTAAAGTTACTTTACAATGGAATGTGGCTAATGAGTAAATTTTTTAGGTAAAATATCTTCCTTTTTTACATAAAGATGTTCAGTTGATATTTTCTAGTCAGCTTTTTACAGATCTGCTGCATTACTTTCAAGTGCTTAAACATTTGGGTATTGTATCATGTCCCTTTAACTTGTGGTAAGCAGACTTACATTAGTCACCCTGCACTGCAAGGGCTCCTGTCAGGATTTTTTCCCTGTTGTTTGCCATGTGCTGCTAGCAGCAATTTTACTCTCCTCTCTTCCTGACTATGGTGCATTGTGGGGGATGCTGCTCATTTCCTACACTTCCTTTTATGGCCAGACTGGTGTGCATCATCCATGTGAGACAGGATGCAGTCTCAGAATTGTGATGTTTGTGAGAGTTCCTGTGTATTACCTGGCTGCCTGACGTCCTTCCTGGTTCCTGATCCCTGGCTTTTTCCTGACTCTGCTGTTTTCCTTGTTCCTGATTCCGGCTCGTCTGACTATTCGCTTTTGCTCCTGACTCGGCTCGTCTGACTACCAGCTCTGGTTTTGACTCCTGGCTTGTTATTTGATTTGTGGACTTTTTATTATTTTTTGCTATTAATAAAGGTGTGATTATTTTTGCACTTCTCGTCTCAGTCCGATTCATGGCACCCTGACAGCTCCAAAACAATCATGGTTGCTTTAAAAAAAATAAAAGAGTCCCTAATCTCTGCAAGGGATCCATTATCTAAACATAATTTATGTTTCTTGTCCTACTCCCCACTTGTCCACCGCTACTGCTTCTGGTATAGATGTAGAGAGCTACAGCCAAACTGTAACAATAGCTTCTATAGAGAGAATGGGCACACACTCATGTTGGCTTCTCTCCACCTCTGCTCAAGTGTCTGCTGGTCTTCAAGATCCAATTCTTGAGCAGAGGCTGAGGGAAGGCAGCATGGATGTGCACCTATTCTTTCTTTAGTAGCTAGCATTATAGTTTTAGTTTGGCTGTAACGCTCTGCTTCTATGATGGAAGTGACAGTTGTGGATAAGTAGGGAAGATGATGAAAAAGTAAAGTTCAAAGATGTCTGATTTTGAAAACATTTGCATAAAGTTTTTTTCCTAATATTTGATAGGTTAATACACATAGAGATAAGGTATTTGTGTTTGTGGGACTGTCTTTGTGTCCCATTAAAGGGACATGAAACCCCACATTTCTCTTTAATGATCCAGATAGTGAATACATTTTTAAAAAAGTTTCCAATTTACTTATATTATCCAATATGTTTTCTTCTCTTGTTATTCTTTGTTGAAGAGATATCAAGATAGTACTTTTAAAGCTAATCTAAAGTGAATCATCAGAATTATTTAGAAAGACACCCAAATTATATTTCCTAAGATCTTATCTTTTCAGATTAGGTAAAAACACACAAAAACCAAAAATAAAATATATATGAAAATATGAAAGCTTTTGTACTTTACTAATATTAATTTACGACAGTAAACCTACAAACATCTACTCAGTTAACCTTCCTAATGCCAGAATATCATCATCACATTAATCTCTAACCGCCCAAGCCCCAAATACAAACACTTAACCACCCCTCTTTTCCCCACCCCTCACTGCAACTTCCTCCTTCCAAATGACTCTCATTCTGCAACCATATTATGAATCAAGACCTCATGACATATTCAAAGACCTTTAGAGTCCCTGTCTATATAAGTGTCTATGTTAGTCATCTTTTCATCAAAGTTTTACAGTTTCTTCATTGTGTTTCTTAATCCCTTATCTTCAGCTATCTTCTAGGTTGTACCCAGCATTCATCCTCGGCAAATTATAACTCCATGTTGGATAATTCATTTTAATCAACAGAAGTTGAGCAAAATTTAGATTTGTTTAAAAATTAGGAAAGGGCTTTGATGTCAGAATTAAGTGCCATCATTTGCTATTGGATAGCTTAGAATAAGAAAATAGCATAACGTTTCTTCTTCATCAAAACAATAAGACAATAAGCATGATTACAGTTTGCCCCTTTTACAATCACATGAGGTTGCATTGTGATTTATATCTTAGTTCTAGATGATTAAAGACTTTTATTTACTTTATAATTATCCAATCCACTCCATTGAGTCCATTAAAAAAAAAATAGCTGTAAGAGAATACAAAATAAAGGTGTAATATAATAGTAGTCAAATAAAGCACTAACCACTGCAGATTGCAGTTGGGTCTGCTAAGGGTAGAGATCTGAATCTGCAAATAACATATTTAACTAAAACAAGATTGTCTCTGCTTGTTTCTACAAATGTTTGCATCATTCTGGACTCTTTGTTTTGGGCATTATACTCTTATATTGCTGGAGAATCACAACTAAGTTTACCCTCAATTCTTACCAATACATTTTCCTGCATCACTAAATCAATAGAGCTGACTTTGAGTTTTTTCCCACTTCTCTGCCCTCTATTAACTAGCATAGGGAGGGGCAAATAATTAGCAGATCCCTTAGAACATAATAGGATTACACTGTTTATATTATAAAAGTGGAACAAATGGATCCCAAAGTTGGATAGCTATTCTCTACTTATTGCAAGAGGGAGAACAGTTGCAGACTATAAATACATTAATATAATATTCATATTTTATAAAATGTATAATTTAAGGGTGAGTCCCAGAAATTTTGAATGAAAGCCTGTTGTGTATATCAAAAGTGGATCAGAAAATGATTTTAGAAAGAGTTAAAAAAAAAACTTTTATATACGATTGTCCTTATACTAACATTTTTTTAATACACTAAATATCTTTCCATGCAAGAGTAGTAGGCAAATTTGCCTCTAAGTAAATACACTTAATTTTCAACTTCTCTTTCTAGATATGTACATGGATTTACATTTAAGTCCCGAAATGCTATTTTATCTTTATATCTTTATATTACTAATGTGAAGACACTGTTACGTTTTGCTTAAAAAATTAGAAAAGTGAGTTGTGAGTCGGTATAAATAAATTTAGGGCTTGAATTGTCATTAAGCAATATGCTCAATATCAAGAAGTGCCTATAAGCCAATGATCACTAGCAATAAGTACATATTAGCCAAAGATCATTAGCAAGAAGTACCTATTAGGCAAGATCATTAACAAGAACTGCCTATTAGACAATGATGTCTAGCTGGCAATAAGTACCTATCAGTCAAGATCATTAGCAAGAAGTACCTATTAGCCAATGATCACTAGCAATAAATACCTATCAGCTAATGATCAATAGCAAGAAGTACCTATTAGGCAAGAACATTAGCAAGAACTGCCTATTAGACAATGATGTCTAGCAATAAGTACCTATCATCAAAGATCATTAGCAAGAAGTGCCTATAAGCCAATGATCACTAGCAAGAAGTACTTATCAGCCAAGATCATTAGCAAGAAGTGCCTATAAGCCAAGGATCACTAGCAATAAATACCTATCAGCCAATGATCAATAGCAAGAAGTACATATTAGGCAAGATCATTAACAAGAACTGCCTATTAGACAATGATGTCTAGCAATAAGTACCTATCAGTCAAGATCATTAGCAAGAAGTACCTATTAGCCAATGATCACTAGCAATAAATACCTATCAGCCAATGATCAATAGCAATAAGTACCTATCAGTCAATGATCAATAGCAATAAGTACCTATCAGACAAGATCATTAGCAAGAGCTGCCTATTAGACAATGATGTCTAGCAATAAGTACCTATCATCCAAGATCATTAGCAAGAAAGGCCTATAAGCCAATGATCACTAGCAAGAAGTACCTATTAAGCAAGATCATTAGAAAGAGCTGCCTATTAGACAATGATGTCTAGCAATAAGTACCTATCAGCCAAGATCATTAGCAAAATTTGCCTATCAGCCAAAGATCATTAGTAAGAGGTACCTATCAGCCAAGATCATTAGCAAGAAGTGCCTATCACCCAATGATCATTAGCAAAAAAATAAGTTCCTATTACAGAGCGATCATTAGCAAGAGATACCAATTAGACAATGATCACTAGCAATAAGTAACTATCAGCCAAAATCATTATCAAGAAGTGCCTATCAGCCAACAATCATTAGTAAGAGGTAGGTATTTGCCAATGATCACTAGCAATGACTACCTATTATTATTATTATTATTATTATTATTATTATTATTATCAGGTATTTGTAGAGCACCAACAGATTCTGCAGTGCTGACCTGTCTCTAGCATTAGGTGCTATCAGCTAAAAATCCTTAGCAAGAGGTGTCTATCAGCCAATAATCACTAGCCAGAAGTACCTATTAACCAATGATTATTAGCAAGAAGTGCCAATCAACCAACGATCATTAACATAAATTGCCTATCAGCCAATGATCACTAGCAAGAAGTAACTATCAGCCAATGATCACTAGCAAGTAGTACCTATAAGCCAATGATCATTAGCAAAAAGTGCCTATCAGCCAATAAATTAGCAAGAAGTGCCTATCAGCCAATAATAATTAGCAAGAAGTGCCTATCAGCCAATGAGCATTAATAGGAAATACACCGCTAATGCAGCTTTACATTTAAAAAGTTTTTGTTCTATATCTTTTTTTTTTCATGAAAACAAATCTTAAACATGTTAAATGCTGATCTTCTATTTGGATTACAGAACTTTTCTTGAGTACAATGTCCCTTTGTCTGAATTCAATGTGATTGGTATTTGGCTTCCATTTCTGGGGCATTTCAACTCATTAAAAGCATAAACATTTGTTATATTTAAGATAAATTAATTATAAATACAATATAACCAGAAAATCCATTTTACTTACAATCTAATTAAACAAACATCTTAAAGACTATGAAAAAAAAAACTCTCTCAGGATTATTTTCAACCCCCCATAATGACGATCTAATTTTTTAATATATGTTTTTTTTCTCTTAATTGGACTTGAAGCCCAAATGTTTTTTTCCAGGAATCAGATAGAGTCGACAATTTTTGAAAACTTTTCCAGATTAAATCTACTAGCAAATGTTCATTGTTCTCTTGGTATCCATTGATACCTAGGTAGGCAGCATGCCGATGTCTGGAGCATTGAAAATAATCAAACATTGCTGCCATCTAGTGTTCTTGCAAATGTATTACATTGTTAAAAGACTGCTGCCATATATTGTTTCAGCAAATTAAATGTATGACAACAAATGCAAGAAGCATGACTGTGATATTACTGAAACCTGGTGGGATAATTCACACAGCAGTTAACTTAGAGGGTTATGCCTTATTTAGGAGTGATTGGGGTAATAAAAGTTGAGGAGGAATTTGCATATATGTTAAACCTGATTAGGTACATGCTACATGACCCGCAACATCAGTGACATGGAGGAAACTTAACTGCTAATGTAAATAGGAAAGGCTGCTAGTAATACCAGTGTTGTAATTATGGGAGACTTTAACTACCCTGAAATAAATTGGGCCAGTGAATACTGCAATACAAATAAGGGGGATAGATTTTTAAAGGACCATTAAACGATATTTCAACAATGTATAAAATGTTTCATTATTGCAAGAGAAATATTATTGCATTCTGCATTCATTATTTATTTTTGCTGCCTTTTTCTGTAAAAAAAAAATCAAAAAATTGTGCTTGTTTAACTTTCACCCAGGGAGGATTGGGTTAATACTTTTAGGCAATTTATGTAAGCTTTTGTTTACTTCGCCCTCCACCTAAGATTCTCAGCAGTCACATGTTTGTAAAAGGTGGATTATCATTTTTTGCATTAACAATCATGATAGGAGAAGCATTCTTTGCAATAGTAACTAAGTTGAAATCATGCTAAACCACATTAAGGGAAGAGATATGGGCAAGAAGAGATAAGGGCAAGCTTCCCCAGTCTCTCTCAACTGCACATGTGCAAACATAGTTCATCCTATATCTGAATATAAGTTTGTGATTGGTTAGCAATGATGATTATTTTGTTCTGGGGTACAGGGAAAATAATAAACATAAACCGATATACTAATTTGACAAAATGAAGCTGCAGTTTTCATTGCAAAATTATTCTCAGATATAAAGGTTCAAACTCATGTAGTTTACAATTTGTGTTTAGTGGTCCTTTAAGTATGCAAAAGAAACCTTAATCTCACAATTAATAGAGAAGCCAATTAGAAATAAAACTAATCCTCAAGAAGTACACAGTGCTATACAATATACCCCAGACAGAAAGAAACTATTAAATTCTTGGTAACTCGGTTCAGTTTAATAGATCCCTTGAGTCCATTGTAGCTTCTCAGGGTGATATATCCAAGTTGTCTCAATGTGATATTGCAAAAAGAAAACAGGAGAGGAGCGCAGCTTCAAATCAAGTGAAGTTTGTTTAGACAAATATGTGAGTGCACTATAAGTTAGTAGTCACTAGATCAAAGTATAAAAAGGCATAAAACACCTCTTGACCGGCTGATGAAACACTGTTTTTCCATATTTCTTCCACCACTACGGACACCTACTACTCCTGCTAGTGGGTTCTGTCTTCCTACAGTACTGCCAAGGTCACCACAGTTCACTGCCAGAGGACTAGATCTCTTTGAGTAGTAACTTATAGTGCGCTCATATATTTGTCTTAATAAACTTCAATTGAGACAAAGCTGTGCTTTTCCTGTCAAAGATTTTTATTAAGGTATTTAGCAAAACAATAGTCATATCTTGACATCATGAGTACCATCTCTACAACACAATGACAAGCTTTTGAAAAAGTGAGAAAGACAAAAACACAAGAGTTACCTTGTTCACAAGTCCAATTACAAAGATAAAACTCCTGAAATTTGTAACTTTCCTTAGGTCAAGCATGGCTATAAATATACAATGCCGATCTTATATTGATACTTTAGATTTTTATTTTGTTTATTTACCGTAGTACCTCTTTATCAGGATATACTGCCTAATGGGATGATACTTTAAACTAGACTACTTAGAGTAATAACGTACTATCTTAGATGAGAGGTACATTTTTACTATATGTAACACTGTATGATAAAGTGTGTTAGTAAAGTCATGATGACGTAATAAAAATGAGCTAAACAAGAAAAGAAAATAGTCAGAACTCCCCTGTGTAGAGATTGTGACATTTCTAATAAACAAAATAACTTGTGCTGTAGAAGGCATTTTGCAGTTAGTATAAAACCCCATTTAGAGTAGATTATAGCCTTTTCTTAGTCAAAGTGGGAATGAAAACACAGATGTTTTATAATATTGCAATATAAATCTGGTCAATAGCCTAATAGACAAAGTAAAAGTTGAGGGTAACAAATATAGTGAACTACAACCCCAAAATAATGATGCCAAGACTCTTGCACCCTCTAAAGTAAAAGAGGTGCAATTCTTCTCAAGAGTATAAAAAGGGCATTATAATACTGGAGTGGAGTGTGAAATTATCAGGGCCTGGTAGATGCCTGAAGTTGAGTATATGAAGGTAGCAACCCTAACTAACTGTATAAATACTGTTTAATGGTGAGGTTATCATGAGAGCCCTGAGAAAAAGGTGTTGTTGAGAGCCCTGAGAAAAAGGTGTTGTAGAACAAATAGCATTACATTTACATAGTGGCTGGTTCCCATATGAATAGGGCCTGATATAGCGGATTGATTTTGTCTAAATGAAATAAATGCCAGTAATATCTATAAAACTGATAAAAGATAGACTTACTCATAAATATATATATATATATATATATATATATATATATATATATATATATATATATATATATATATATATATATATATAGTGGATATAAAAAGTCTACACACCCCTGTTAAAATGGCAGCTTTCTGTGATGTAAAAAAATGAGACAAAGATAAATCATTTCAGAACTTTTTCCACCTTTAATGTGACCTATAAACTATGCAACTAATTGAAAAACAGACTGAAATCTTTTAGGTGAAGGGAAGTAAAAATAAAAAAATAAAATATAATAACTAATACTTTGTTCAAGCAACTTTTGATTTTATTACAGCACTCAGTCTTTTGGGGTATGAGTCTATCAGCATGGCACATCTTGACTTGGCAAGATTTGCCCACTCTTCTTTGCAAAAACACTCCAAATCTGTCAGATTGCGAGGGCATCTCCTGTGCACAGCCCTCTTCAGATCACCCCACAGATTTTCGATTGGATTCAGGTCTGGGCTCTGGCTGGGCCATTCCAAAACTTTAATCTTCTTCTGGTGAAGCCATTCCTTTGTTGATTTGGATGTATGCTTTGGGTCGTTGTCATGCTGAAAGATGAAGTTCCTCTTCATGCTCAGCTTTCTAGCAGAAGCCTGAAGGTTTTGTGCCAATATTGACTGGTATTTGGAACTATTCATAATTCCCTCTACCTTGAATAAGGCCCCAGTTCCAGCTGAAGAAAAACAGCCCCAAAGCATGATGCTGCCACCACCATGTTTCACTGTGGGTATGGTGTTCTTTTGGTGATATGCAGTGTTGTTTTTGCGCCAAACATATCTTTTGTAATTATTGCCAAAAAATTCAACCTTGGTTTCATCAGACCATAACACCTTTTTCTCACATGCTTTTGGGACACTTCAGATGTCTTTTTGCTAAATTTAGCTGGGCTTGGATGTTTTTCTTCATAAGAAAAAGCTTTTGTCTTGCCGTCTACCCCAAAGCCCAAACATATGAAGAACAAGGGAGATTGTTGTCACATGTACCACACAGCCAGTACTTGCCAGATATTCCTGCAGCTCCTTTAATGCCTTGAACACGTACCACTTCTAAAAAATATGATTCTATGAATACAATGGGTAAGGCTAAACATTGAAAGAGGGACACTATTATCAAACTGTATATATTATCTCAGAGTCCAGACATGAATAACAGGAATCAAGGGGCAGCATCAATCAGCAGCCAGAATTGGGTAGGTGTGAAGCAATTGGAACTTTAGAGTGATAATTTGACCTCTCAGTTAGGTTCCAATGACATTCTCTTCCTTTACCCTATGCCTCGAGCAGAGAACAGGGAGTCTCTCGGTATGTTCCATTCGACTTCGCTCACCAAGGGCTGGCAGGTCAGAGAGGAAAGTTCAGAAAACAAGGTAAAGACAGAGGGGCCCCCAGGTTAGGTCTCCCCCACCAGACACCAAAAGAAAGGGCCGTAAGCTCCTGTAGACTGACTGGATATTTAGATCTGGGATTCCAAGATGTGGTTGATCCGGATACATTCAGCCTCCGGTGATGTACCCACCAAGTGCTTCTGCTCAAAATCACTCCTGAGTCTCCCTTCAACCCGGCCGCATTTCAAGGGGACTCAGTTTTGGCATCTCACTTTCCGACGCTGTGTAAGGGCTTGATTGTATATGCAGTGAGACTTTTAGTATATCAGCACTTGGCAGTTTCTTTACTGGATCAGCTGGTAAAGTCTCAGTTCTGATAGCTACGTCTGACTCATCTCCAAAGCCTCCACCGCTCCCGACCTCATCTCCAACCAACAGAACACTTGGGGTCAGGGCTGACCCATGAATTACGTTCTTCCCAGGAATATCATCTCGCTCTGCTCTTATGTTCCAGATGAGGGAGGTAAATTGACTCTCCATCTTGTGGGATATAAGTTCCAATAGGGCTATGACGTTATAATCTATATTGTGTTGCTATGGTCAAAAAAAATTCTAGATTCTCCGCAAACAACACTTTTCATATTTCTGTCATATGGGAGTTCAAACTAATTGATGAAGTCTATTAGGTTCAGCGTACAACAGCCACTCTACCCGGCTAAATATCTAACCGGGGGGTTATGGTAAAATGACCTAGGCCGCTATCTTCAGTATCAATCAACTTGGGTCTTCTGGTGATGTGATTTTGAAAATAGTGATATCACCTGACTCCAGAACCACTTCTCAGCAGATATTCATAGCTATGATAATGGATGCGTTGTGGCTATCAGGATAATCGACAGATTATTTAGACCGCAGTCAGAGCTACTAAATTTTAGGTCTTAGTATGGCTGCGGCTTAGACACCCCCCCCCCCCCCTCACTTTTCCTGTTTTTAAAGCTACAGAAATAATATCAAACAGAAGTGAAAGAACAGTTAGGTAACAGTGATCATAACATGGTCAATTTTGGAATAATCTTCCATAAGCAGTGTTACAAGGGTTCAACCAAAACTTTAAGTTTTAAGAAAGTAATTTTGCTTTGAGAAACGTTGTCCCAATTTATGCTTTTTAACGATTTGTATTTATTTAAGAAAATCGTTAAAAAGCATAAATTGGGACAAATTATTCTCAAATAAAACATAAATTTAGAACAGTTAAAACTGTGTTAAATAAATATATACATCAACACAAATCACATTGTTATAAAAGAAATAGAAATAAACTCAAGCCAATACGGCTAAATACACAGATGTGTTAAGAGAAACTAGGAAAAAACATACAGCATTTAAATTGTTCAAAGGAAATAGTAATCAGATAAGCCAAAATTGAAAATGAAAGAGTTATTGCAAAGGATTCTAAGACGATCATGAAAAGATTTTGTATATAAATGGCAAGAAAATCTAACAAAAAAAATATAGGTACATTAAAATGTGAAAAGAGTTGCATTATTAACAGTGACTAGGGAAAGACCTTTTATTTTATTCAGTATACACAAGAGAGGAATCAATGGGAGAGACATTGAATCAAACTAAAACATACAAGCCCATTCCAATAACTGGGTTATCTCTAGATGACATTAGGAAAAAACTGGATAAAATCAAGTTAAATAAAGCTCACAGTCTACATGGATTACACCCAAGGGGTCTAAAGGAAGTTAACACTGCCATAGCCAAACCTCTGCTCTAAATTTTTCAAGACTTGTTATTGTCACTGATAGTACCCCAGGACTGGTGTAAAATGTATGTTCTGACACTTTTTAAAAAAAAGTAAACAGGGCTGCTCCAGGTAGCTGTAGACCAGTGCGCTTGACATCAGTAGGGGGAAAGATACTGGAAGGGATTATAACAGATTATATTCAAGGGTATAAGGGAAAACAAGATTATGAGTTCAAATCATCATGGTTTTATATGTAATAGTTCATGTCAAAGAAATCTAATTATATTCTATGAGGAGGTATGCAATAATTTAGATAAAGGTGAATCAGTTGATATAATTTACTTGGATTTGATAAAGGTTTTTGATACAGTGCGACACGAGAGATTATTGTAAAAAATTAGGGGACTGGGAATAGCTGAAATGTTAGCTCATGGATAAATTACTGGATAAAAGACAGGGAGCAATCTGTAGTAAAAGGATTATACTCAAACTCAGTGCTAGGCCCTGTTCTTTTTAATATTTCTATAAATTACTTGGAGGAAGGATTAATTAGCAGCATCTCCATTTTTGAAGATGATACAATGCCGTGTAATGTGATTAGATTACTGCAGGATGTAATTGCTTTGCAAGGAAATTTACAAAAATTGGATGAATGGACTGGTAAATGGCAAATGAGATTTAATATTGGTAAATGTATGGTTTTACATTTTCGACATAAAAAACATAATTTATTTAAGAACTTACCTGATAAATTAATTTCGTTCATATTGGATAGAATCCATGAGCTAGTGACGTATGGGATATACAATCCTACCAGGAGGGGCAAAGTTTCCCAAACCTCAAAATGCCTATAAATACACCTCCCACTACACCCACAACTCAGTTTAACGAATAGCCAAATAGTGAGGTGATAACAAAAAAGGAGTACTAAAGCATACAAAAAGAGGAGCTTTTATACAAAAAATCATAACCACCATAAAAAGGGGTGGTTCTAATGGACTCTTGCCACTATGAAAGAAATGAATTTATCAGGTAAGTTCTTACATAAATTATGTTTCCTTTTATGTAATTGGCAAGAGTCCATGAGCTAGTGACGTATGGGATAAAAATACCCAAGATGTGGAAGTCCACAGAAGAGTCACTAGAGAGGGAGGGATAAAATAAAAACAGCTAATTCTGCTGAAAAATTAAATCCATACAAAAAATAAGTCTTTCTTACTTAAATCATAAGCAGAAGAATCAAACTGAGACAGCTGCCTGAAGAACTTTTCTACCAAAGACTGCTTCAGAAGAAGCGAAAATACATCAAAATGGTAAAATGAAGTATATGTATGAAAAGAAGACCAAGTTGCTGCTTTGCAAATCTGATCAACCAAAGCTTCATTCTTAAAATGAAAGAAGTGCGACAAATCTAGTAGAATGAGTTGTAATTCTCTGAGGCAGAGATTGCCCGCCTCCAAATAAGCTTTGTAAATCAAAAGCTTTAACCAAGATGCCAAATAAATGGCAGAGGCTTTCTGACCTTTCCTAGGACCAGAAAAAACAACAAATAGGCTAGAAGTCTTTCTGAAAGCCTTAGTAGTTTCGACATAGTATTTCAAAACTCTTACAACATCCAAAGAATTTAAAGATCTTTAAAGAGTATTCTTAGGATTAGGACACAAAGAAGGAGCAACAATTTCCCTACTAATGTTGTTAGAATTCCTAACCGTAGGAAGAATTTTAAACAAAGTCCATAAAACAGCTTTATCCTGATAGAAAATCAGAAAAGGAGACGCACAAGAGAGAGCAGAAAATTCAGAAACTCTTATAGCTGAAGAGATAGCCAAAATGAACAACACTTTCCAAAAAACTAGTTTAATATCCAAGGAATGCATAGTCTCAAAAAAAGGAGCCTGCAAAGCCTTTAAAACCAAATTAAGACTCCAAGGAGGAGAAATTGATTTAATAACAGGCTTGCTACGAACCAAAGCCTGAACAAAACAGTGAATGTCAGGAAGATTAGCAATCTTTCTATGAAATAAAACAGAAAGAGTTGATATTTGTCCCTTCAAAGTACTTGCAGACAAACCTTTATCCAAACCATCCTAAAGAAACTGTAAAATTCTAGGAATTCTAAAAGAATGCCAAGAGAATTTATGATAAGAACACCATGAAATATAGGTTTTCCAAACCCGATAATAAATCTTTCTTGAAACAGACATACAAGCCTGTAGCATAGTATTAATCACTGAGTCAGAGAAACCTCTATGACTAAGCACTAAACGTTCAATTTCCATACCTTCAAATTTAGTGATTTGAGATCCTGATGGAAAAACGGCCCTTGAGACAGAAGGTCTGGTCTTAAAGGAAGTGGCCAAGGTTGGCAACTTGACATCCAGACAAGATCCGCAAACCAAAATCTGTGAGGCCATGCTGGTGCTATCAGAAACACATGTGATTGTTCTATTATGATCTTGGAAATCACTCTTGGAAGAAGAACTAGAGGCGGAAAAATATAAACAGGTTGGTAAAACCAAGGAACTGCTAATGCATCCACTATCTCCGCCTGAGGATCCCTGGACCTTGAAAAGTACCTGGGAAGTTTCTTGTTTAGATGGGAAGCCATCAGATCTATTTCTGGAAGACCCCAAAGCTGACAAAATACATCTGGATGGAGAGACCACTCCCCTGGATGTAAAGTCTGATGGCTGAGATAATCCGCTTCCCAATTTTCTACACCTGGGATATGTATCACAGAAATTAGACAGGAGTTGAATTCTGCCCAAGAAAGTATCCAAGATACTTCTTTCATAGCTAAAGGACTGCGAGTCCCACCCTGATGATTGACATATGCCACAGTTGCGATATTGTCTGTCTGAAAACGAATGAATGGTTCTCTCTTTAATAGAAGCCAAGCCTGAAGAGCCCTAAAAATAGCACAGAGTTCTAAAATATTGATTGGTAACCTCACCTATTGAGGATTCCAAATCCCTTGTGCTGTCAGAGACCCCCAGACAGCTCCCCGACCTGTGAGACGTGCATCTGTTGAAATCACAGTCCAGGAAGGATGAACAAAAGAGGCCCCTTGAATAATCTGATGATGCTCTAGCCACCAAGTCAGAGAGAGTTGAGTGTTGGGATTTCAGAATATCAATTGTGATATGCACCATTGATTCAGCATGCAAAGCTGCAGAGGTCTCATATGAAAATGAGCAAAGGGGATTGCGTCCAATGCTGCAGACATGAGACCTAAAACTTCCATGCACATAGCCACTGAAGGAAATGATCAAGACTGAAGGTTTAGACAGGTTGAAACCAACTTCAAATGTCTCTTGTCTGATAAAGACAGAGTCATGGATACTGAATCTATCTGGAAACCTTGAAAGGTGACCCTTTTCTGAGGAATCAAGAAACTCTTTGGTAAATTGATCCTCCAACCATGTCTTTGAAGAGACAACACTAGTTCATTCGTGTGAGATTCTGCTAAATGGAAAGATTGAGACAGTACCAAGATATCGTCCAAATAAGGAAACACTGCAATACCCTGCTCTCTGATTACAGATAGAAGGGCACAGAGAACCTTCGAAAAGATTCTTGGAGCTGTCACTAGGCCAAATGGAAGAGTGACACATTGGTAATGCTTGTCTAGAAAATAGAATCTCAGAAACCGATAGTGGTCTGGATGAATCGGAATGTGAAAATATGTATTCTGTAAATCTATTGTGGACATGTAATGACCTTGCTGAACAAAAGGCAGAATAGTCCTTATAGTCACCATCTTGAAAGTTGGGACCCTTACAAAGTGATTCAAAAACTTCAGATCCAGAACTGGTCTGAATTAATTTTCATTCTTTGGGACAATGAATAGATTTGGATAAAAACCAGACCCTGTTCCAGAAGTGGAACTGGTACAATTACCCCTGAAAAGCTCCAGATCTGAAACACACTTCAGAAAGGCCTGAGCTTTCACAGGATTTGTTGGAATGTGAGAGAGAAAGAATCTTCTTACAGGAGGTCTTATTCTGAAACCTATTCAATACCCCTGAGAGACAATATTCTGAATCAAATGATTCTGAATGGAACCTGCCTAAACATCTTGAAATAATTTCAACCTGCCCCCCTACCAGTAAAACTGAATTGAGGGCGGCACCTTCATGCAGTCTTGGGGGCTGGCGTTGGTTTCTTATAAGGCTTGGATTTATTCCAACTCAATGATGGCTTCCAATTGGAACCAGAGTCCTTAGAGGAAGGAGTGGTTTTCTTTTCTCTATTCTGACGAAAGAAACAAAAATGATAAGGAGCTTTAGATTTACCCTTACATTTTTTATCTTGGGGCAAAAAAACTCCCTTCCCCCCAGTTATAGTGGAAATAATAGAATCCAACTAAGAACTAAATAAATTATTACCTTGGAATGATAGAGATAGTAGTAACCTAGATTTAGATACCATATCAGCATTCCATGATTTGAGCCATAAAGCTCTTTTAGCTAAAAATAGCCAAAGACATAGATTTGTCAGGGTATATGAATATTATAAATGAAAATTATATATAAATATATATCATTTTCACATATATATATATATATAAATATATATATATATATATATATATATATATATATATATATATATATATATATATATAGTTGGTGAGACCACAGAATTAATTAAATATGAGGCTATTTACAACAATGCTATTTCACTGTAAATCACAACCCCCACCCCTGCCAAATGGTTTTGGCTCGGTAAAGACATGTTTATCCTAATTAAAAGATAACATAGTTTTTGAAGCTCCTAGCTTTGTAAGGGGTAACACATCCTGGAATATTGGAGACAACATTCTGGGCCTAAAATCAGATAAACAAGTGAAATTATGACTACATAGTGATTAACATAGACTTGTCAATTAGTTCCTGCCTGTGTATTAAGGCAATAAAAATGTGACCAGCTAAAAACACATGTTCTAAATTATACTCTTAAACCCCTTGTAAAAATACAGCATAGGAATGGATATTTAGTGGACCTAAACAGCAATGATTAATAGTAACATTTTAAACAAATGCTGCAAATAGATTTATGCATATTTGACAATGTTTCCCTTTATTTCACAGGAAAACAAGAGGTCCTTAATCATAAAAATAGACATATGGATATTTTATATTTTAACATAAAAATTAATAACCCTATTATTTTCATTTTAGATCTGCATAGACAAGATTCATGCATTCAGAATTTATTAGAAATATGAAATATGCTGTATTTGTATATAAATGTGGGGAAATGACCTGGTAACATTTTTAATGGATCTTAAACTAATAAGTTAGCAGTATATATTCCTTTGATATAATATAATGTTAAAAACATAATGTGTTTGGTATCAGGGAAATCAGAAAAATGATATGATACTACCCCATCTATAATTAATATTGTAATTGATTAATGCAATGTTATAGTATTGTTAAAATGATCATTATATGGGAGATATTAGATGTAGCAAAGATGAATGTTAGGAATGAATCTATTTGTTTGTCATGCTGCCCCCGATGGCCAAAATCTGGTGTTGCGATGCAAGAATTACAACCAAAAGACTATTGTTTGTTACAAAGATGCATCTCCCTGACAACATACATTCCCAAAATGAACCAATAAGAAGGGACAAGGTTTTCAAGGGCATCCCATTTTTCACACCTATGGTTAAACAATATAAGTTGTTGTAGGCAGGATAGGAGAAGGGACTGGCTGCTAAGGATTTTGCTAAACTGACTGAAAACTGTTGCATGGGAGACAGTCAAACTATAAGCAAAGTGGGCCATACTTTTTCTTATCAATTGCAATTACACTTATCTTTATATGAGGTGGGACAAACAAGTTTTGAAGCTGACTTATCGATTTGGTTTTCATTTTGGTAAAGTATTAAAAGATTGCTAAAAATATAGGTAAACATTTAAGATAAGCATTCCTTTTTGCTGTAGTAAGCAAATTTTAAAGAGCATAATTTGTATTTTAGCTTATATTCATAGTCCTGTATAGGGTTAAGTTTATCTTTTGTATGCTAAGTAATTTATCTGTGCAAAATATAGAATATATATATATATATATATATATATATATATATATATATATATATATATATATATATCTTCTGGTGTTTCAATTAGAGTATATATATATTGTCCTATTGTTTAATTAAGCACTGTTAAAATTGTACTGTTGAATGTTAGTAGCTAAAATCTTGGAATCTCATTGTGTTAATTGAATGAAAGGCTATTGTGAATAAGGCTAGTTAAAAAGTTACAATTTGGGTTGCTTTGTAAAGAGTATAGCATATTTTAATAATTCATATACGTGTATATTATTGATTCATATTATTGTTCCTACAAATATATTTCAATGTGTTTATAGATATTAACTAATAATAAAGAATTCAGGAATTTATATTAATTTTATGGTTTCTAGTATATGCATATTTTATTGGGGTTCAGTTTAAAGGATAATTATTGAATATATTGTGTTATAACCCTGCCTTATACTGACAGATTAAACATCAATCTTGATGATTTCAAAAATAGCATCACAGTTAAAATGATTAGCATGTTGAAGCAAATGAACAATGCTAGACAAATCAGGATCTTTTTCCTGATGTGCTAAGCTATCCAACCATAAAGTTGATGCAGCCGCAACATCAGCCATAGAAATGGCAGGCCTGAGAATATAGCCAGAATGTAAATAAGCTTTCCTTAGATAAGATTCAATTTTCCTTTCTAAAAGATCTTTAAAATAAGTACTATCTTCCATAGGAATAGTAGTACCCTTGGCAAGAGTAGAAACAGCACTCTCAACCTTAGGGGCTTTTTCCCCAAACTCTAATCTAGCCACTGGCAAAGGGTACAATCTTTTAAACCTAGAATAAGGAACAAAAGAAGTACCAGGCTTAGACCATTCCTTAGCAATTACATCAGATATAGCATCGGGAACAGGGAAAACCTCAGGAGTAATCACAGGAGGTGTATAAACAAAATTTAAACATTTACTGGATTTGTTATCAAGAGGACCAGACTCCTCAATATCCAAAGTGACAAACACTTCTTTCAGCAAAGAACAAATATACTCAATCTTAAAAAGATAAGTTGATTTATCAATGTCAATGTCTGAAATAGGATCTTCTGAGCCAGAGAAATCCTCATCAGAAGTGGATATATCAGTATGTTGTCGGTCATTACAAAATGTATCAGTTTTATGAGATGTTTTAAAAGACCTTTTACGTTTATTAGAAGGCAGAATAGCAGACATAGCCTTCTATATTGCATCAGCAATATACTTTTTCATATCAACAGGGTAATTAAGTGCATTAGATGTTGAGGGAACAAAAGATACTGTACTAGTACTAATAGAAACATTTTTGGCATGCAAAAGCTTATCATGACAACTGTTACATACTACAGCTGGAGATATAATCTCCGTTAGCTTACAACAGATACACTTAGCTTTGGTAGAACTGTGTTAAGGCAGCATGGTTCCTACAGCAGCTTCTGAGACAGGATCAGATTGAGACATCATGTAAAATGTAAAAGAAAAAATAACATTTAAACAAAAAATATCTTATTTCCTCATATAGCAGTTTCAGGAATGGAAAAAAATGCAAATGCTAAACTAGGCAAAAAAGCAAATAGCATAGCCCTCTGACCATAAAGAAGGCAAGGAACATATAAGAAGTGGGGTAAAATTAAACCAAATCTCCAAACATCCGGAAATGATGCAACTTACGTCATAACAGACACAACTTCGCACCAAACAACCTGGCATCAACTAAGATTCAGGAAATTATGAATTTGCATCATATAGACGCACACTCGCGCCAAAAAATTATTGTGCCAAGAATTACGCAATAAATAACAGCATTTTGCGCCCCTCGCAAGCCTAATTTGCCACGGAATTAAAAGAAAGAAAGAACTTTATATAAATACATAAAGCGCCAACCATAGCTGAGAGTGTCTTAAATAATGATACATACTCACCGAAAGACAACCATCCACATAGAGCAGATAGCCAAACCAATACGGAAAATCCTATCCTATCAGCAGAGGTAATGGTATAAGAGCATATTGTTGATCTGAAAAGGGAGATAGGAGATTAATCCCTACGACCGATAACACAGAACTCTTGAAAGATTTCCTGTGAGAGAAACCATAAAAATCAATAGGTGATACTATCTTCACATCCCTCTGACAAACACTGTACTCTGAGAGGAATTGGGCTTAAGAATGCTTAGAAGCGCTTATCATAGAAGAAAACAAAAAAATCAAGCACAAACTTACTACACCACCTCCATAGGAGGCAAAGTTTGTAAAACTGAGTTGTGGATGTGGTGGGAGGTGTATTTATAGGCATTATGAGGCTTGGGAAACTTTGCCCCTCCTGGTAGGATTGTATATCCCATACGTCACTAGCTCATGGGCTCTTGCCAATTACATGAAAGAAATAGGCAAACTACCTATTATTTAAATGGGACTAAACTTAGCAAAACAGAGGAGGAAAAAGATTTGAGTGTACTTATAGATAACACGCTAAAAATTAGTGTGCAATGCAAAGCAGTGGCTTCTAAAGCTAATAAGATAATAGGATGTGTTAAAAGATACATAGACGAAAGAAGAAAGCATAATTATGTTGCTGTATAAATCCCTGGTGGTAAGACCTCACCTTGAGTATGGAGTGTAGTTCTGGGGACCAATTTTAAAAAGGGACATTGCAAAATTAGAAAAGTTAAGAGAAGGAAAATAAAACTAATAAAGGTAATGTAGGATTTAAACTATGAAGATAGGTTAGCCGGATTGGGTCTGTTTACTCTAGAAAAACGAGCTTGAGAGGTTTATATGATTACTTTATATAACTATATTTAAGGACCATATTTAGGTCATAAATTAAGGTTAGAGGAAAGGAGATTTAACTTCCAGCAATGTAAATGTTTTTTTTTTTCATGTTAGGAATAATCAAATTGTGGAATATCCTTCCCAATGAGATAGTGGCTGCTAATACCTTAGACCAGTGTTTTTCAACCAGTGTGCCGTGGCACACTAGTGTGCCATGAGAGATCCTCAGGTGTGCCACGGCAGACTGACAACAGTGTGACATATTTTTTAAACTTTGCTTGTTTTTTACTCCCAGTGCAGGGGTAGTTTGTAGGAGGCATGGCATAACAGCACAATAAATACAGTATGGGTGTGTTTGTGTGTATGTGTATATATATATATATATATATGCTGTATTAGGCTACAATGTGTGATTTTTTTAAAATTTTGGGATGGTGGTGTGCCACAGGATTTTTTAATGTAAAAAAGTGTGCCACGGCAAAAGAAAGGTTAAAAATCACTGCCTTAGACACATTTATAAATGGCTTAGATACATTTCTGGCTAAAAATAGTATTCAGTGATATGATTGTTTGTGTTAAATGGGTATGTTTCCTAATTGTATAATGTAAGTTCAATTGTCAGATAGGATCTGTTTAGGTTAAACTCGACGGACTTCTGTCTTCTTTGAACCTCATCTTCTATTTTACTAAGTGCATACTCCAAACCCTAAAGCTATCTTCCTACTGTTCAACAAACAATACCCCAAAAAAAACAAAGTAAATTTGATAACAGAAATAAATTGGACATTTTTTTAAAAACATTTACACTCTGAATCATGAAAGAAAATCTTTGGATGTAATGTCCCTTAAACCAATAACTTTATCAACAATGTCACAGAAATGTGAAATAATTTTCTATTTATTATTTTGTAAACATCCACGAACTTAAAGGGGAATAAGATCCAATTTTTTACATTTGTTATTTAGAAAGAGCATGCAATTTTAAACAACTTTCTAATTTACTTCTGTTATCTAATTTGCTTCATTCTCTTGATATTCTTTGCGGGAAAGCATACCTAGATATGCTCACTAGCTGCTGATTGGTAGATGCACATAGATGCCTCGTGTGATTGGCTCACCCATGTGCATCAATATTTCTTCAACAAAGGATGTCTAAAGAATGAAGCTAATTAGATAATAAAGTAAATTGTAATGTTATTTTAAATGTTATTCTATTCCTAAATCATGAAAGAAAATGTTTGGGTTTAGTGTCCCTTTAATAAAAGAGCATTGTGATTATTGTATTATAGTTGAACACAAATTTTAAAAAATTAAAAGTGTGATTATAGTTATATTTTTAACTTTTTACTAAACCAGAAAATGATCATGTTTATAAACATGAACATTATTTATTTTTTTTAAAAAAAAGCCAAGTTACATTACTTGAAATATACAGAGCCATGACTTTCAAAAATTATTTGAAATGTGCTTTTTTTGTGATGGATAAAAATATTGCCTCTCAAAGAATTATTAGATTTACATAAGACTGAGCTAGATAACCACAAGATAACTGACTAAACCATACAAACACATATGCAGGAAGACTCTGCTCTGAAGAGCTTGCAGTCTACAATGACACCCTCATCCAGGTTTGTATTGCATTAAAGGGACATTAAAAAAGACCTGCAAACAAATTGTATTATTTTAAACATATTTAAACTGTAATTTTGCTTGCAAAATGTACATTGTTTTGCAGTCCAGACACATAACCTTTGAAACCCCTCTGGGATATGTTAATCATATCTGGTATTGTGGACAGAGACAGATAAAAATGAGTTCTTGCACCAATCAAGCGATCATTGTGTAAAATGTTGCAGAGAAAGAATTCTGCAAAATGCAATTCTGTATTGCTGAGGTCTTTAAGAAAAAAATATATATTTAAAAAAAAAAAAAATTCAGAACCAAGGTAAACACTTACCTATAATTTTAGCATCAAATTTACAAAAGAAAAAACAAACAAAAAAAAATATTCAAAATTAAATTACAAGGAAAGCTGGCAAATATATATATTGGAAGTTTATTAAGTTTTTATGCATAATTGAACATTCTATTAAAAAAAAAAAATTTTGCCTTTCAGTATAAAAGATGTATTTTTTGTTTCTTGAAACTATGGACATACACAGAAATAAATGTAATGTTTTAAATTTCTGTTTGTTAGTTTTTAGATACTGATCCCAATTAATATGAAATTGGAAACCAGGTATTACTGCAGCCAACAAAAAGCAAGTTAAAATGCACAAAACCATGATTTTTATTTCAGGTTAATAAAGAAAGAATCTAACCTGCAAAAAAATAATCTGTTTTTAAGATCAAAATACTAAGAAATGGGGTAAAAGCAAATTACACATAGAGGGAGGGACAGTGAAAGACGTGGGGTATTGGAGGGTTGGATTATGATGCAAGGAAGGAACTACATTACTAGATGAGCAAAACACAGAAATGTTTCAATATTTTTTTTTTGTTGTTGTGCACTTTGGGCTGCCAAAATTTGAAGTGAACAGTGGTGAAGGAAGGAATGAAAAAGGGAGAGAGAGAGAAGGGGGTGGAGAATTAGACTGAGAGAAAAAAAAGAGTGAAATTCAGAGTGGAGACTAAACAGCCTGTGATCTTGGTGTGGAAGGATATTAAAAAAAAAAACTTGTTATGAATGGATTACTATCAACCGCAGCAGGAGAAGAAGCATTGCAGAAATCACCGTGCCAACATAGGTAATACAAGAGCTCTCAGCACAAGGTAGAAGTATTCCACTTATTTTATGAATGAGTTGCTGTCCTCCTACACACAGCTGCTTTGCTGTCTATGAACTAGTGACCTTCCATGTATTCTCTCTCTAGTTAGTGCCTTCTAGTCCACCAGATTCTACAATTAGTTCCCATTCTGTCATATTTTACCTTCATTTCTTTATTCCTTTATCTCAAACTTTTTTTTGTGTTTTCTTTTATTGAAGTGATACTGTCACCCAGCATTTTCCTAAAAAGTATTAATATTGGCTATTTGCTGTGATAAATAGATGTTTATTATTTTCTTTTTTTCTGTTGCTGATTTTAATTTTACATTGTGCTAATTTGTAAATGTATTCATATATACTGTATGTCTTACAGTGTCACAAGTAGCTATATATATATATATATATATATGTGTGTGTGTATTTGCCAATCTTGAACTTGTACTTTAAAATTGTTTAAAAAGAAAAGGAAAAATAATGCTTCATATATTTCTTTATGCATTGATCTTTAAAGATTCTTGATAACACCCATTTGTAATATTGCTTATCTATTCTTAACAATATTTTCACTACTATTGTATAAACTCAATGTTATCCATAGGGTATCAAAAGCATGCAAACATAAATAAATCATGGATGTCATATGAATTTTAATCTAATGTATGGGAGTCTAAAATCAAAATAGATAGTAAACCACTGTCCTATATCATATGCACTTGTCAATAAGAATCAAAACTTCTATCTGAAAAAAAAAATGTTTAAAACTGAAAATTGGCATGGCATCTACCAACATATTTCATAATATATACTTACTTTAGTGAATATAGGACTAAGGACCACATTCTATAATATATTAGCTGGCACATCACAAAAAGTAGTCAATGCTGTTCAAAATATCTTGAGTTGAAGAACCATACCACTTTATATTGTCAATTACATACTGTAGAGTTGCAAATGCAGGTTTTATTCTGCTTATAACATCTGATGCACTTGTGTTACTAGATAAATATTAATAATTCATTTCATTTTATTATGAGTCATTGTAAAACTAGAATGCACTTAAACAGCTCCCCCCATAATACTGTATGCATTACAAAACTAAAATCAAACATTTTGTAGTGAATTTTTCCTACACACACTCACACAAGTATTTATAAAGCCCATCAACATTTCAAATTACTGACTTATCTTCTTTTACTTTTTTATTATAAAAGATGTCTATATAATGAATTATGAGTTTCACATGTGATTCACTGTGAGGGGCTGCAGAAGAGAAGGCATATTTTGTTTGTAGATTTCAGAGCATCTTGTACTTACAGAAGAGGCAGGTGTGAAAACAAACTGTGGACTTTCAAAAGTACTCATAATAAAATGCATTAAAAAAGTAAATGTGGTGTGTCCTTAAGGTTCATGTTTCTAAGATAATGGACAGGCCCACCTGCATGGGACCTGCTGCAGAGAGGGGGTTGCTCAGTTATCAAGGAGGAGTTTCAAATAGAGAAAGGGGGGGTCACCAAGAGTGAATAGAATGATGGGGGACAGAGAGAGGGGCAGACAGAGTACAAGAGGGGATAACTGAGAGCAGAGAGATACCACAGGAGTGAAAACAAAGAGAAAAAAATTGTGTTTTGGGACAACCAAATTAGAAAAAGATACAGGTAGGTTACTAGACAGATGCAACCTGGGTACAGCATGATGCTGAAATTGATACAAATCAGCATAATGAGATGCAGTAGTTTGTTAGGTCATTTTCCAGCTGAACTGAATTCATGATGCTTATTCATGTGTGTTTTGCCTATACAGACTGAGATCACTGGAACTTGTAGAACTGGGATATAATTTTAGCTACGCAGGCAGACAAACACAAATTAGAGAGATGCATGGATACATGAATAGATAAAAGGTTTAGATAGACAAAGTTAAATGCACATTATAATGTATTTTGTTTCAGCTTTAATGTGCTCCCACTGATCTATTTTAATTGCTTAAGTCTATCAAACTGTTTCTGAAAAGCTCCTTTACTTTTAGTTTGTCATTTAAAATAGTAGTTCTTGCCCTATAAACCCACCACCTATATTGAAAATATGAGTACTTTGGTATTCTCAATAGAATATTTTTGTAAACAAGAGGTAGCAAGGAGCGCTCAAGTTCTTAGTGGGGGCGGAAGAGATGGGTAATAAAATGTCCATTTACAATTGTTCTCTCTAAGTACTGGCCATTGTGTAAAGACTGAGATAAAATATATATATAGAGATATAGATAAGATTAGGAGGTCTACTATTTCTGCATTCTAACCCAAGTTATATTGGAAGGTTCTTAAGAATAATGTATTGAGGTTTCAATCAGCAAAAAACAACAACAAACAAAAATAGTAGTTCATATACAAAAATAAACTTAGACAGACAGACAGATAGATACATAGATTGATTGATTGATTGATTGATTGATTGATTGATTGATTGACAGAGGTGATAGAATAGAAACCTTCAAGAATATTGTAATTTATCAAAAATAAGGAGGAATCCCAGAACAAGAGGTAAGTGACTTTAGATTACAGAGCAGTATGTTCTTGCTGAATTTACAGAAACACTTCTTTAATGAAAGAGTGGGTTCTGGTAAATATTGAAAATGTTGGGAATATGAATATGGATGATTTAAGGATTAATTAATCCTATGCTTAAGATATTGATATGATATACTAGATAGACAGGCTGGTTCCTAATAATTTCACACATTTAAAAATAAGGGACCAAACCGTTTTCTCTGAATACTTTATGAATTTTTTTTTCTATAGAAAGTGAGATAACAAGCAAGACGCACACTAGTCCTTGACTTGTAGTAGAACACTGTTTTTTTAATTGAAATAAAATCTAATCTTATACAGCTCTTAGAGTACTAATTGTTGCCTTATTCTTATTATAGGCTTTTTGAAATGTGTTTCTTTTATACCCTATGCTGGATTGCTGTTCCACATATCAACTACTTAATTATTTTTAATAATACTTTAACAATATGTAAACAAATTGGGATTGAATACTATGTGATTGCAGATAATAATAAATACTAGTCATTCACATATATTATGCCTGTCGCTTTTATGTGTAGCTGTTCCTATTGTGTTTGCATACCCCCTTTTTTTAGGGACAGCTTTGATTTGACAATTAGAATGGGAGGGATTGATTGTGACATTAAAGGGACATGAAACCCAACATTTTTCTTTCATGATTCAGAGAGACAACATTCCAATATATTTCTATTATTTAATTTTAATTACTCTTCAGATATCCTTTGTTAAAGAAACAGCAATGCACATGGGTGAGCCAATTATATGAGGCATCCACCAATCAACAGCTACTGAGCCTATTCAGATATGCTTTGCAACAAATAAAATCAAGAGAATAAAGCAAATTAGATAATAAAGGTAAATTGGAAAGTTTTTTTAAAATTGCACGCTCTATATGAATCATGAAAGAAAAAACTTTGGGTTTCATGTCCGTTTAAACCCTCCAACTGTATTCTGATTGGCCAATGTGACAACCATAGTAGGAAACACTGATCTTTGCTTACTTGAAAGAAGGGACTAAATGATGAGGCATTTAAAGCATAGTGAATAAAATGTAACAAAATAGTGTAAAAGGGACATACTCATTTAAAGTGAATGTCAACTTTCACGAATGAAAGCCCTGGTATTAAAAATACTATTAAAAACAGGAGCACTTTTATTCATGAAAGTTTACATTGAAGCCGTTTTTTTTTTTTTATTTCTAGCAAGCATGGGGCACCGGGGCAGCGATTCCCTCGCCTCCAGGTCCTCTCTTCTCACGCGTCAGAAATGACAAATTCGGCTTCCTCCAATAACGGCTTCCCCCCCCCCCAGAGCAAACATTGCCTGAGGCGACGCCGTGATTGAAGGAAGCCAGATTTGTCATTTCTGAAGTAAGAAGAGACGTCCTGAGGGCGGAGGAATCGCTACTCCGGTGTTTCACACTTGCTAGGAATAAAGGCTAAATATTTTAAAAGAACTGCTTCAATGTAAACTTTCATGAATGAAAGTGCCCCTGTTTTTAATAGTATTTTTAAAAACAGGGCTTTCATTCATAAAAGTTGACATTAACTTTAACATTTGTTACACAACAAATATATGAAATATTTACACATTTATTTATAAATGATACAACGGAAAATGTATTATATTTTTCAATGCTAAAATTATTTGTCACTGAGTTGAAACAATCAGTAAATTGTAAAACACCAAGAAACACCTGAAAGCATTAAACATTTAGCCACCAATCAGCAAACGCTACCCAGGTGTGAACCAAAAAGAGTCTGGCTCCTAAGCTTACATTCCTGATTTTCAAATAAAGATACCAAGAGAACAAAGAAAATTGCTAATAGGAGTTAATTAGAAAATTGCTTAAAATTGCATGTTCTATCTGAATCATGAAAGAAAATTGTTGGTTTCATATCCCTTTAATTATATTATATTAAATAATATCTCAAGTCATATTTGTCATTATAAGCAGCTAACGTTATATAGTTGTTAAGATTCTGAAGTTCAAATATGCCTAGTGGTTTGATGCTGTATGTCACCTTCCTTCGCTCTGTCTCTTTAGATTTTGGGATTTGTTTGATTGTGCATTTTTGGCGGTCTTAGTTCTGGCTGCATTCTTCATATTTTGCAAATGTTAAAGGCACTCATTGCTAAAACACTTGTTTGTAAGGAGATTTAATTTTCAAACTAATTTTTTAGTTTTTTACCAACATAAGATGAATGACGTCTTAAAGAAAAAGACATTGTTATTTTGCCGAACTGGTATAGGAGATGTGACAACTAGACAATTGCTGCTTAAAGGAACAGCCAGAAAATGAATGGGTTAGTGTCCAAAGGCTATCTACATATATATATATATATAACTGATATGGAGATCACATATGTAATAATATTAAACAAATTAAATATTTTAATCTTACTGTAAGCGAGATACAAATTATCAAAAAAATAATTGCAAGAATTCATAGTATATATGTATATGCATTAAGTTATTGCCTGATGACTGCCACACCATACAGGGGGAAGGGAAATTGAACTAACAATCACCTAGATTACGAGTTATGCGCGCTATAGGGAAATTAACGAACGCAACAAAAGTTGCGTTATTCAACCCCCTATAGCGCAGCCATTACAAGTTTTCAAACAGCTGGCTTGTGCGTGCGATATGGTTGCGTTGAGCTCCATACCGCACACAATACAAGCGCTGTTTTCATGTGCTCGTGAAGGTGTCAGAAAAAAACCTAACACCTGCGATCGCGGAAAGAAAAGCTCTGTAACGCATCCCCATTGATGTCTATGTGGAAAAAAAAGATACATTTAAACCTAACACCCTAACAAACTCCACGTCTAAACACCCCTAATCTGCCTCCCCCAACATCGCCGGCACCTACAGAATGTTATTAACCCCTAATCTGCCGCTTCCGATATCGCTGCCACCTAAATAACACTAAATAAATCTATTAACTCCTAAACCGCCAGCCCCCCACATCGCAACAACCTAAATCAAACTATATTAACCCCTAAACCTAACCCTAACGTAACCCTAAGCCTAACCGTAACCCTAACCTAACACCCCCTAACTTTAACATAATTAAAATAGACTATTAAAGGGACAGTCTACACCAGAATTGTTATTGTTTAAAAAGATATATAATCCCTTTATTACCCATTCCCTAGTTTTGCATGACCAACACAGCTATATAAATACACTTTTTACCTCTGTGATTACCTTGTATCTAAGCCTCTGCAAACTGCCCCCATATTTCAGTTCTTTTGACAGACATCCATTTGAGCCAATCAAAGCTGGCTCACTGGATCTCCACGTGAGTGAGCACAGTGTTATCTATATGTTACACATGAACTAACACCCTCTAGTGGTGAAAAACTGTTAAAATGCCCTGAGAGAAGAGGCAACCTTCAAAGGCTTAGAAGTTTGCATATGAACCTCCTAGGTTTAGCTTTAAACTAAAAATACTAAGAGAACAAAGCAAAATTGGTGATAAAAGTAAATTGGAAAATTGTTTAAAATTACATTCTCTATCTGAATCATGAAAGTTTATTTTGGACTAGACTGTTCCTTTAACTAAATAATTCCTATTTAAAACTAAATACTTACCTGTGAAATAAAACCTTAGCTAGCTACAATATAACTAATAGTTATATTGTAATTAGCTTAGGTTTTATTTTTATTTCACAGGTAAGTTTGTATTTATTTTAACTAGGTAGACTAGTTAGTAAATAGTTATTAACTATTTACTAACTACCTAGTTAAAATAAATACAAATCAGCCAATAGAACTTCAGTAGCTCTCATCCTATTGGATGATTTGAACAGCCAATATGATTTCAGTAGCTCTCATCCTATTGGCTGATTTGAATTTCCAAAATCAAATCAGCTAATAGGAATGCAAGGGACGCCATCTTGAATCATGTACCTTGCATTGAAGATTCAGTTTACGGTGTTGACCGTATGAAGAGGATGCTCTGCACCGGATGTCTTCAGGATGGACCAGCTCCGCGCCACTAGGATGAAGATAGAAGATGCCGCCTGGATGAGGACTTCGCCGCCTGGATGAAGATAGAAGAGGCCATCTGGATGAAGACTTCTCGCCGCCTGGATGAAGATCGTTCAAGCAGGACTTCAAAAACTGTAAGTGGATCTTTGGGGGTTAGTAATTTTTTAAAGGTTTTTTTGGGTGTTTTTTTTTTTTAGTTTAGGGTTTGGGTTTTCGTAAAAGAGCTAAATGCCCTTTTTAGGTGTAATTCTTTTTTAATTTTGATAATTTCGTTTGTTATTTTTTGTAAATTAGTGTTTGTGTCAGGGTGCCAGGAATCAGACTGAGACGCAAAGTGCAAAAATAATCACACCTTTATTAATAGCAAAAAATAATAAAAAGTCCACAAGTCAAATAACAAACCAGAGCTGTTAGTCAGACGAGCCGAGTCAGGAGCCAAAGCGAATAGTAAGACGAGCCGGAATCAGGAACAAGGAAAACAGCAGAGTCAGGAACAAGCCAGGGATCAGGAAGGACGTCAGGCAGCCAGGTAATACACAGGAACTTTCACAAACAGGTCTGAGACAATGCAAAGGCAAAGCATACTGAACAGAGGCCCTTTAAATAATAAGTGATGACATCACGATTCTGAGACTGCATCCTGTCTCACATGGATGATGCACACCAGTCTGGCCATAAAAGGAAGTGCAGGAAGTGAGCAACATCCCCCACAATGCACCATAGTCAGGAAGAGAGGTGAGTAAAATGGCTGCCAGCAGCACATGGAAAACACAACAGGGAAAAAACCCTGACAGTACCATCCCCTCAACAACCCTTTCTTCACGGGAGGAGAAAAGGCTTATTGGGGAAACGGGCATGGAAGGCACGAAGAAGCGCGGGCGCGTGAACATCAGAGGAGGTTACCCCAGAATGCTCCTCTGGACCCTAGCCCCTCCAGTGAACCAAATACTGTGCACGGCTACCCCGGTCCGACACTATCTCCTTGGGTAACCCATGTAAACGGAAGACCTCCACAGCAAAAATTGAAGCAAGCTCCTGAGCGGTAAGCAGCTTCATCAAGAGAATGCAATCTGACATTTTAGAAAAACGGTCAACCACCATAAGGAAAACAGTATTGCCATTGAAAACAGGGAGCTCGACAATGAAGTCCATGGAAAGATGTGTCCAAGGACGCTCACCATTAGCAATAGGTTGAAGAAGACCCACAGGAAGATGTTGAGGAGTCTTATTCTGTGCACAAACTGAGCAGGAGGCAACATACGCAGCAACATCAGAACAAAGACCTGGCCACCAGAATTGTCGAGTGACAGACCAAATCATTTGGTTCTTGCCTGTGTGGTCTGCGGCTTTAGGATAGTGGTAAGTGTGCAAAAGTTTAGTTCGAAGATTCTCAGGAACAAAACACTTACCACTAGGTTTCTCAGGAGGTGCATTGGTTTGTGCAGCCAGGATTTCATCCCCCAAAGGAGAAGTAAAATTAGTACGTATGGTAGCCAAAATATGGTTAGGAGGTATAACAGGAGTAGGTACCGACTCCTCCTTGGACAGAGGCGAAAATTGTCGAGAGAGGGCATCAGCCCTAACATTCTTACTACCAGGCAGGTAGGAGACCACATAATTAAACCGAGACAAAAATAGCGCCCATCTGGCCTGTCGGGGCGACAAACATTTTGCTTCAGATACATAAGTTAAATTCTTGTGGTCAGTAAGAATGAGCACTGGCATGCTAGTACCCTCTAGAAGATGCCTCCATTCCTTAAGTGCCAAAATTATGGCCAGTAATTCCCTGTCACCAATTTCATAATTGCACTCCGCTGGAGACAATGTCTTAGAGAAGAAACCACATGGATGCAAGGAACCGTCAGGCGTGGGACATTGAGACAAGAGGGCACCTACTCCAGTCTCAGATGCATCAACCTCAAGAACGAAAGGCAGGACAGGGTTAGGATGAGCCAGAACTGGAGCAGCAGCAAAGGCAGTTTTAAGACTATCAAAGGCCTTAATGGCAATAGGTGACCAATGGAGTGGATCATTCTCTTTACGGGTCATGTCTGTGATAGGTTTGACCAAGGAAGAAACGTTTTTAATAAACTTTCTATAGCAATTGTCGAACCCCAAAAAATGTTGAATAGACCGTAGACCAACTGAGCGAGGCCACTGCAGAACTGCAGATAACTTGTCAGGATCCATGGAGAACCCTGCAATGAAGATAAAATAACCTAGAAAGGTTACTTGAGTCTGATGGACCTCACATTTCTCAAGTTTACAAAACAGGCCGTTCTCACGTAGTCTCAGAAGAACCCGTGTAACATCAGAACGATGAGCCTCAAGTGTGAGTGAGTGTATGAGGATGTTGTCTAAGTACACCACAACACACTGTTGCAACATATCTTGTAGGACATCATTAATAAATTCCTGAAAAACAGCAGGAGCATTACATAGGCCAAAGGGCATTACAAGATACTCATAATGCCTGCTCCTGGTGTTAAATGCTGTTTTCTATTCGTGGCCCTCCTTAATCCTAACGAGATTGTACGCTCCTCTCAAATCAAGTTTAGTAAAGACCGTAGCTCCCTTGAGGCAGTCAAAGAGTTCCGTAATAAGTGGAATAGGGTAAGCATTCTTAATGGTAAGACGATTAAGACCCCTATAATCAATACATGCTCTTAACTCTCCACCCTTTTTCTTCACAAAGAAGAAACCAGCCCCTGCAGGAGAGCAGGATTTGCGGATGATCCCCCATAACAGAGCATCGGCAACATACTCCTCCATAGCACAATTCTCTGCAACAGTCAGAGGGTACCCGTGGCCCCGAGGAGGAATGGCTCTGGGTTGCAGGTCTATGGCACAATCGTAAGACCGGTGAGGAGGCAACGTACCGACACGCACCTTGTCAAACACGTCTAGGAATTCTCGGTACTCCTCTGGCAATAGAGATACCGAAAAAGTGCACAAGACTTTAACTGGTTTCCGAAGACAAGTGGAAATACATAGCGGAACTGCGCCAGTCAAGACTGAGATTGTGCTTTTGGGGCCGGGGATAACCCAGAACAACCGGAAAATGCAGAGAGTTTATCACCTGGAACTGGAGCGTTTCAAAATGGAGAGCCCCAACAGCCATGAACAACAGAGCAGTTTTGTGAGTAACGAGTGCGGGCTGAAGGGGCCTGCCATCAATGGCCTCCATAGCAAGCGGTACGGACCGAGGCAAAACAGGAATGGAGTGCTTTGATACAAAAGCACTGTCAATGAAATAGCCTGCAGCACCGGAGTCAACAAGAGCCCGAGTGACTATGGAGGAGTCCACCCAGGAAAGGACAACCGTGACCAAAGGTTTCTCCTTAAGCGGTTCCGGGGACGAGGATAAACCACCCAAGGTCTGCCCCCGACAGGACCTTAGGTGTGAGCATTTCCCGGCCGTGTAGGACAAGACTTCAAAAGGTGACCCTGTAACCCACAATAGAGGCAGAGCCCCTCCCTCCTAAAGGCCCTCTCTGCCACGGAGAGACGCATGAATCCCAGCTGCATCGGCTCAGCAGTACCTGGTGACTCGGGACCAGGAGGCATGGGAGGAGAGGGAGGCATGGGTGGGAACAAACACGTAGGAGACAACGGAACAGGAGGCTTCCGCAAGCGCTCCTTGAAAGAGGGCCTCTCTCTGAGTCTGATGTCAATTAGGATAAAAAAAAAAGACACCAAAGCCTCGAAATCCTCTGGTAAATCTCTGGCAGCAACTTCGTCTTAAATCGCATCAGAGAGCCCATGAAAGAAGGCGGCAACAAGGGCTTCATTGTTCCAACCTACCTCTGCGGCAAGCGTACGTTACTCAATAGCATACTGAGCAACAGATCTTTTACCTTGCTGAATGGACATGAGTCATTTAGCAGCAGAGGAGGAGCGAGCCAAAACATCAAATACCCTTTGAAAGGAGGCCACAAATTCAGGGTAATTTGAAATCACAGGTTTATTAGTCTCCCACAAGGGATTAGCCCAGGCAAGAGCTGTGTCAGAGAGTAACGAGATGAGAAATCCCACCTTAGCTCTGTCAGAGGGAAACACCTGAGGTAACATCTAAAAAGTAAATGCCCACCTGGTTCAAACACCCTCTGCACTAAATAGGATCGCCTCCATATCGCTGAGGTAGAGGTGCAGAACGGGACATGCTCCTGGTAGGCATAGGTGCAGCAGCGGAAACAGGAGCAGCCATAACTTGCAGAACACTTTGGTCCAAATGTGCAGTGTGAGTCAGCAGGGTTTGCAGGGCTAGTGCAAATTGATCCAAGCCGTGATCCTGTTCATCTATCCTGGAAATGATGGAAGGTAAAGGTGGATTATTAGCACCATCAGGATTCATGGCCTTTGCGTAATGTCAGGGTGCCAGGAATCAGACTGAGATGTGAAGTGTAAAAATAATCACACCTTTATTAATAGCAAAAAATAATAAAAAGTCCACAAGTCAAATAACAAGCCAGGAGTCAAAACCAGAGCTGGTAGTCAGACGAGCCGAGTCAGGAGCCAAAGCGAATAGTCAGACGAGCCGGAATCAGGAACAAGGAAGGACGCCAGGCAGCCAGGTAATACACAGGAACTTTCACAAACAGGTCTGAGACAACGCAAAGGCAAAGCATACTGAACAGAGGCCGTTTAAATAATAAGTGATGACATCACAATTCTGAGACTGCATCCTGTCTCACATGGATGATGCACACCAGTCTGGCCATAAAAGGAAGTGCAGGAAGTTAGCAGCATCCCCCACAATGCACCATAGTCAGGAAGAGAGGCGAGTAAAATGGCTGCCAGCAGCACATGGCAAACACAACAGGGAAAAAACCCTGACAGTTTATTTTTTGTAATTTAGTCTTCTTTATTTTTTGTAATTAGATAGTTTGTCATTTTGATTGTAGTGTTAGGATTTTATTAATGTGTATTTAAATTTAATTTGTAGTTAGTTTAATTTTAGTTTAATAGTTATATTAGTTTAATTTTAGTTTAAACTTTTTTTAATTTGACAAGTAAGTTTTAATTTAATTTAAGATAGGGAAATTGTAATTTTAATATAAAGTTAGGGGGGCGTTAGGTTTAGGGGTTACTAGTTTAAATTAGTTTATTGCGATGTGGGGGGCTTTCGGTTTAGGGATTAATAGTTTAATTTAGTATATTTTGTTGTGGGGGGCTTGCGGTTTAGGGGGTAATAGGTTTATTATAGTGGCAGCGGTGTAGGGCTTAATAATTTTAGTATAGTGCGATGTGGGTGGACGGCAGATTAGGGGTTAATTATATTTAAATAGTGTATTTAAATAGTGTTTGCGATAAGGGAGGGTGGCGGTTTAGATTGTAGTGTTAGGATTTTATTAATGTGTATTTAAATTTAATTTGTAGTTAGTTTAATTTTAGTTTAATAGTTATATTAGTTTAATTGTTAGTTTAAACTTTTTTTAATTTGACAAGTAAGTTTTAATTTAATTTAAGATAGGGAAATTGTAATTTTAATATAAAGTTAGGGGGGCGTTAGGTTTAGGGGTTACTAGTTTAAATTAGTTTATTGCGATGTGGGGGGCTTTCGGTTTAGGGATTAATAGTTTAATTTAGTATATTTTGTTGTGGGGGGCTTGCGGTTTAGGGGGTAATAGGTTTATTATAGTGGCAGCGGTGTAGGGCTTAATAATTTTAGTATAGTGCGATGTGGGTGGACGGCAGATTAGGGGTTAATTATATTTAAATAGTGTATTTAAATAGTGTTTGCGATAAGGGAGGGTGGCAGTTTAGGGGTTAATAACTGTATTATAGTGACGATGTCTGGGAGCGGCGGAATAGGGGTTAATATATTGCATTAGTGGCAGCGATGTCAGGAGCTGTCAGGGTTTTTTCCCTGTTGTGTTTGCCATGTGCTGCTGGCAGCCATTTTACTCACCTCTCTTCCTGACTGGTGCATTGTGGGGGATGCTGCTCAATTCCTGCACTTCCTTTTATGGCTAGACTGGTGTGCATCATCCATGTGAGACAGGATGCAGTCTCAGAATTGTGATGTCATCACTTATTATTTAAAGGGCCTCTGTTCAGTATGCTTTGCCTTTTCGTTGTCTCAGACCTGTTTGGGAGAGTTCCTTGTGTATTACCTGGCTGCCTGACGTCCTTCCTGGTTCCTGATCCCTGTCTTGTTCCTGACTCTGCTGTTTTCCTTGTTCCTGATTCCGGCTCGTCTGACTATTCGCTTTGGCTCCTGACTCGGCTCGTTTGACTACCAGCTCTGGTTTTGATTCCTGGCTTGTTATTTGACTTGTGGACTTTTTATTATTTTTTGCTATTAATAAAGGTGTGATTATTTTTGCACTTCTCGTCTCAGTCTGATTCCTGGCACCCTGACATTACGCAAAGGCCATGAATCCTGATGGTGCTAATAATCCACCTTTACCTGCCATTATTTCCAGGATGGATGAACAGGATCACTGCTTGGATCAAGTTGCACTAGCCCTGCAAACCCTGCTAACTCACACTGCACATTTGGACCAAAGTGTCCCGCAAGTTATGGCTGCTCCTGTTTCCGCTGCTGCACCTATGCCTACCAGGAGCATGTCCGGTTCTGCACCTCTACGTCAGCGATATGGAGGTGATCCTATTCCATGCAGAGGGTTTTTGAACCAGGTTGGCATTTACTTTGAGATGTTACCTCAGGCGTTTCCCTCTGACAGAGCTAAGGTGGGATTTCTCATCTCATTACTCTCTGACACAGCTCTTGCCTGGGCTAATCCCTTGTGGGAGACTAATAAACCTCTGATTTCAAATTACCCTGAATTTGTGGCCTCCTTTCGAAGGGTATTTGATGTTCCGGCTTGCTCCTCCTCTGCTGCTAAATGACTCATGTCCATTCAGCAAGGTACAAGATTTGTTGCTCAGTATGTTATTGAGTTCCGTACGCTTACCGCAGAGGTAGGTTGGAACAATGAAGCCCTTGTTGCCGCCTTCTTTCATGGGCTCTCTGATGCGATTAAAGACGAAGTTGCTGCCAGAGATTTACCAGAGGATTTCGAGGCTTTGGTGTCTTTTTTTATCCTAATTGACATCAGACTCAGAGAGAGGCCCTCTTTCAAGGAGCGCTTGCGAAACCCTCCTGTTCCGTTGTCTCCTACGTGTTCGTTCCCACCCATGCCTCCTTCACCTCCTGAGTCACCAGGTACTGCTGAGCCGATGCAGCTGGGATTCACGCGTCTCTCTGCGGCGGAGAGGGCCTTTAGGAGGAGGGAGGGGCTCTGCCTCTATTGTGGGTTACAGGGCCACCTTTTGAAGTCTTGTCCTACACGCTCACACCTAAGGTCCTGTCGGGAGCAGACCTTGGGTGGTTTATCCTCGTCCCTGGAACCACTTAAGGAGAAACCTTTGGTCACGTTTGTCCTTTCCTAGGTGGACTCCTCCATAGTCACCCAGGCTCTTGTTGACTCCGGTGCTGCGGGCTATTTCATTGACAGTGCTTTTATATCAAAGCACTCCATTCCTGTTTTGCCTCGGTCCGTTCCGCTTGCTATTGAGGCCATTGATGGCAGGCCCCTTCAGCCCGCACTCGTTACTCACGAAACTGCTCCATTGTCCATGGCTGTTGAGGCTCTACATTTTGAAACCCTCCAGTTCCAGGTGATAAACTCTCTGCATTTTCCAGTTGTTCTGGGTTATCCCTGACTCCAAAAGCACAATCCCAGTCTCGACTGGCGCAGGTGCGAAATTTTGTCATGGTCCCTGCAATGTATTTCCACTTGTCTTCGGAAACCAGTTAAAGTCTTGTGCAATTCTTCAGTTTCTCAATTGCCAGAGGAGTAATGAGAGTTCCTAGACGTGTTTGACAAGGTGCGTGCCGGTACGTTGCCTCCTCGCCGGTCTTACGATTGTGCCATAGACCTGCAACCCGGAGCCATTCCTCTTCGGGGCCGGGTGTACCCTCTGTCTGTTGCAGAGAATTGTGCTATGGAGGAGTATGTTGCTGATGCTCTGTCGCGGGGGATCATCTGCAAATCCTGCTCTCCTGCAGGGGCTGGCTTCTTCTTTGTGAAGAAAAAGGGTGGCGAGTTAAGACCATGTATCGATTATAGGGGTCTTAATCGTCTTACCATTAAGAATGCTTGCCCTATTCCGCTTATTACGGAACTCTTTGACTGCCTCAAGGTAGCTACAGTCTTTACTAAACCTGATTTGAGAGGAGCGTACAATCTCGTTAGGATTAAGGAGGGCCACGAATGGAAAACAGCATTTAACACCAGGAGCAGGCATTATGAGTATCTTGTAATGCCCTTTGGCCTATGTAATGCTCCTGCTGTTTTTCAGGAATTTATTTATGATGTCCTATGAGATATGTTGCAACAGTGTGTTGTGGTGTACTTAGACAACATCCTCATACACTCACCCACACTTGAGGCTCATCGTTCTGATGTTACACGGGTTCTTCAGAGACTACGTGAGAACGGCCTGTTTTGTAAACTCGAGAAATGTAAGTTCCATCAGACTCAAGTAACCTTCCTAGGCTATGTTATCTCCATTGCAGGGTTCTCCATGGATCCTGACAAGTTATCTGCAGTGGCCTCGTCCAGTTGGTCTTCGGTCTATTCAACATTTTTTGGGGTTCGGCAATTACTATAGAAAGTTTGTTAAAAACTTTTCTTCCTTGGTCAAACCTATCACAGACATGACCCGTAAAGAGAATGATCCACTCCATTGGTCACCTACTGCCAATAAGGCGTTTCATAGTCTTAAGACTGCCTTTGCTGCCGCTCCAGTTCTGGCTCATGCTAACCCTGTCCTGCCTTTCGTTCTTGAGGTCGATGCGTCTGAGACTGGAGTAGGTGCCCTCTTGTCTCAACGTCCTACGCTTGACGATTCCTTGCATCCGTGTGGTTTCTTCTCTAAGATATTGTCTCCAGCGGAGTGCAATTATGAAATTGGCGACAGGGAATTACTGGCCATCATTTTGGCACTTAAGGAATGGAGGCATCTTCTCAAGGGTACTAGTGTGCCATTGCTCATTCTTACCGACCACAAGAATTTTACTTATCTATCAGCAGCAAAACGTTTGTTGCCCCGACAGGCCAGATGGGCGCTATTTTTGTCTTGGTTTAATTATGTGGTCTCCTACCTGCCTGGTAGTAAGAATGTTAGGGTTGATGCCCTCTCTAGACAATTTTCGCCTTTGTCCAAGAAGGAGTCTGTACCTACTCCTGTTATACCTCCTGACCATATTTTGGCTACCATACGTACTAATTTGATTTCTCCCTTGGGGGAGGAGATCATGGCTGCACAAACCAATGCACCTCCTGAGAAACCTAGTGGTAAGTGTTTTGTTCCTGAGAATCTTCAAACTAAACTTTTGCACACTTACCACTATCCTAAAGCCGCAGGTCACCCAGGCAAGAACCAAATGATTTGGTCTGTCACTCAACAATTCTGGTGGCCAGGTTTTCGTTCTGATGTTGCTGCGTATGCTCAGTTTGTGCACAGAATAAGACTCCTCAACATCTTCCTGTGGGTCTTCTTCAACCTATTGCTAATGGTGAGTGCCCTTGGACACAGCTTTCCATGGACTTCATTGTCGAGTTCCCTGTTTCCAATGGCAATACTGTTATCCTTATGGTGGTTGACCGTTTTTCTAAAATGTCACATTGCATTCCCTTGATGAAGCTGCCTACCGCTCAGGAGCTTGCTTCAATTTTTACTTGGGAGGTCTTCCGTTTACATGGGTTACCTAAGGAGATAGTGTCGGACCGGGGTAGCCAGTTTGTCTCCAGACTTTGGCGTTCCTTTTGTGCTCAAATGGGGATCCAGCTTTCCTTCTCCTCGGCATATCACCCTCAATCCAATGGGGCTGCGGAACGGTCTAATCAAGCTCTGGAACAGTTCCTCCGTTGCTATGTCTCAGATCACCACAATAATTGGTTTGAAATGTTACCTTGGGCAGAGTTTGCTTGTAATAGTGCTATTAATGCTTCCTCCAAGATATCCCCATTCATGGCGAATTATGGGTTTCAATCATCCTTGTTGCCCGATTCATTCATGTCTCAGGGTATTCCAGCTTTGGAGGAGCATCTCCGGCAACTCCGTTCCACGTGGGTGCAGATTCGGGATTGCCTTCATCGTTCTATGCAGCGCCAAAAGTTCCAGGCTGATCGTAGGCGTCTGCCCGCACCTTCCTACCAGGTTGGTGAGAGAGTTTGGCTGTCCTCCCGCAACTTGAACCTTCATGTGCCTTCCAATAAATTGGCTCCCCGTTATGTTGGTCCTTTTTGAATACTCAGATGGGTTAATCCTGTGGCCTACGCTCTTGACCTTCCTCCTGCTATGCGCATCTCCAATGTTTTTCATGTCTCCCTCTTGAAACCATTGGTTTGTAATCGGTTTACCACTGTGTTGCCTTGTCCCCATCCTATCTTTGTTGACAACCATGAGGAGTATGAGGTCAGCAGCATTATTGACTTGTATGTCCAGGGGCCGTGTACAGTATTTGGTTCACTGGAGAGGCTACAGTCCGGAGGAGCGTTCTTGGGTTCCCTCCTCTGATGTTCATGCTCCCTCCCTCCTCCGTGCCTTCCATGCCCGTTTCCCCAATAAGCCTTTTGTCCTCCCGCAGGGAGGGGTTGTTGAGAGGAGGGTACTGTCAGGGTTTTTTCCCTGTTGTGTTTGCCATGTGCTGCTGGCAGCCATTTTACTTACCTCTCTTCCTGACTATGGTGCATTGTGGGGGATGCTGCTCACTTCCTGCACTTCCTTTTATGGCCAGACTGGTGTGCATCATCCATGTGAGACAGGATGCAGTCTCAGAATTGTGATGTCATCACTTATTATTTAAAGGGCCGCTGTTCAGTATGCTTTGCCTTTGCGTTGTCTCAGACCTGTTTGTGAGAGTTCCTTGTGTATTACCTGGCTGCCTGACGTCCATCTTGGTTCCTGATCCCTGTCTTGTTCCTGACTCTGCTGTTTTCCTTGTTCCTGATTCCGGCTCGTCTTACTATTCGCTTTGGCTCCTGACTCGGCTCGTCTGACTACCAGCTCTGGTTTTGATTCCTGGCTTGTTATTTGACTTGTGGACTTTTTATTATTTTTTGCTATTAATAAAGATGTGATTATTTTTGCACTTCTCGTCTCAGTCTGATTCCTGGCAACCTGACAGGAGTGGCAGATTAGGGGTTAATAAGTTTATAGTATTTGCGATGCGGGAGGGCCTCGGTTTAGGGGTTAATAGGTAGTTTATGGGGGGTTTAGTATACTTTGTAACAGTTTAGTTATGAATTTTACACTACAAAACTGTAACATAAAACTCATAACTACTGCTTTTAGATTGCAAAACGGATGTTGTCGGTATAGGCTGCAACGCAAGCTTTTTTAGCCTCCCTGCAAAACTCGTAATGGCTGCGCTATGGAAGTCCCATGAAAAGAAGTAATTTTTACGTGTGCCGTAATTTTTACGTGTGCGGGGACTGATGTTGCGTTACAGGCTAAAAGGCTTGCAGTACAGCTATACCGACAAGACTTGTAATGGCTGCTGTGCTGTTTTAACGTTGAAATTACCATTTTTTTCAGTGTTACAACACGAACGCACAACTAATCTAGGTGTTTGAAATCTGTCAGAAATAAATCTACTACTCTTTTGCATTTCAGAATTTTGAATTGTCTTTTTATTATGCATTTGTTAAGTATGCAAATATACTCTATTTAAAGGTCATTTAAAGGGCCATAAAACCAAACGTTTTTCTTTCATGATTGAGATAGGACATGCAATAACTTTTTAAAGTGCTTCTATTATCAAATTTTCTTAGTTTTCTTTTTATTCTTTGTAAAAAAAGCAGGACGATAAGCTCAGGAGTGTGCATGAGTCTGCAGCACTATATGACAACAGTTTTTCACCAGGCTTATATTTTAGCAAGAGCACTAGATGGCAGCACTATTTCCTGTCATGTAGTACTCTAGACACGTGTGCACTATCTCTTAAACAAAGAATAACATGAAAATGATGCAAATTTAAAACTAGAAATAAATTGGAAACTTTTGTATTCTCTATCTGAATCATGAGAGGAAAAAACATAATTTATGTAAGAACTTACCTGATAAATTCATTTCTTTCACATTAGCAAGAGTCCATGAGCTAGTGACGTATGGGATATACATTCCTACCAGGAGGGGCAAAGTTTCCCAAACCTCAAAATGCCTATAAATACACCCCTCACCACACCCACAAATCAGTTTAACGAATAGCCAAGAAGTGGGGTGATAAGAAAGGAGCGAAAGCATCAAAAATAAGGAATTGGAATAATTGTGCTTTATACAAAAAAATCATAACCACCACAAAAAGGGTGGGCCTCATGGACTCTTGCTAATATGAAAGAAATGAATTTATCAGGTAAGTTCTTACATAAATTATGTTTTCTTTCATGTAATTAGCAAGAGTCCATGAGCTAGTGACGTATGGGATAATAAATACCCAAGATGTGGAACTTCCACGCAAGAGTCACTAGAGAGGGAGGGATAAAATAAAGACAGCCAATTCCGCTGAAAAATAATCCACACCCCAAACAAGTTTAAATCTTATAACGAAAAAAAACTGAAATTATAAGCAGAAGAATCAAACTGAAACAGCTGCCTGAAGTACTTTTCTACCAAAAACTGCTTCAGAAGAAGAAAACACATCAAAATTGTAGAATTTAGTAAAAGTATGCAAAGAAGACCAAGTTGCTGCTTTGCAAATCTGATCAACCGAAGCTTCATTCCTAAATGCCCAGGAAGTAGAAACTGAGCCATAATCCTTTGAGGCGGAGTTCTACCCGACTCAACATAAGCATGATGAATCAAAGACTTTAACCAAGACGCCAAAGAAATGGCAGAGGCCTTCTGACCTTTCCTAGAACCAGAAAAGATAACAAATAGACTAGAAGTCTTTCGGAAATCTTTAGTAGCTTCAACATAATATTTCAAAGCTCTTACTACATCCAAAGAATGTAATGAGCTTTCCTTAGAATTCTTAGGATTAGGACACAATGAAGTAACCACAATCTCTCTACTAATGTTGTTAGAATTCACAACCTTAGATAAAAATTTAAATGAAGTCCGCAACACTGCCTTATCCTGATGAAAAATCAGAAAAGGAGATTCACAAGAAAGAGCAGATAACTCAGAAACTCTTCTAGCAGAAGAGATGGCCAAAAGAAACAAAACTTTCCAAGAAAGTAATTTAATATCTAGAGAATGCATAGGTTCAAAGGGAGGAGCTTGTAGAGCTCCCAGAACCAAATTCAAACTCCAAGGAGGAGAAATTGACTTAATGACAGGTTTGATACGAACCAAAGCCTGTACAAAACAATGAATATCAGGACGATTAGCAATCTTTCTGTTAAACAGCACAGAAAGAGCAGAAATTTGTCCTTTCAAGGAACTGGCAGATAAACCTTTATCCAGACCATCCTGAAGAAACTGTAAAATTCTAGGAATTCTAAAAGAATGCAAGGAAAAATGATGAGAAGAACACCAAGAAATGTAAGTCTTCCAGACTCGATAATATATCTTCCTGGACACAGATTTACAAGCCTGTAACATAGTATTAATTACGGAGTCAGAGAAACCTCTATGACTAAGAATCAAGCGTTCAATCTCCATACCTTCAAATTTAATGATTTGAGATCCTGATGGAAAAATGGGCCTTGAGATAGAAGGTCTGGTCTTAACGGAAGAGTCCAAGGTTGGCAACTGGCCATCCGAACAAGATCCGCATACCAAAACCTGTGAGGCCATGCTGGAGCCACCAGCAGTACAAACGAACGCTCCTTTAGAATCTTGGAAATCACTCTTGGAAGAAGAACTAGAGGCAGAAAGATATAGGCAGGATGATACTTCCAAGGAAGCGACAATGCATCCACTGCCTCCGTCTGAGGATCCCTGGATCTGGACAGATACCTGGGAAGTTTCTTGTTTAGATGAGAAGCCATCAGATCTATTTCTGGAAGACCCCAGATTTGAACAATCTGAAGAAATACCTCTGGGTGAAGAGACCATTCGCCCGGATGCAACGTCTGGCGACTGAGATAATTCGCTTCCCAATTGTCTATACCTGGGATGTGAACCGCAGAAATTAGACAGGAGCTGGATTCCGCCCATACAAGTATTCGAGATACTTCTTTCATCGCCAGAGGACTGTGAGTCCCCCCTTGATGATTGATATATGCCACGGTTGTGACATTGTCCGTCTGAAAACAAATGAACGATTCTCTCTTCAGAAGAGGCCATGACTGAAGATCTCTGAAAATCGCACGGAGTTCCAAAATGTTGATTGGTAATCTCGCCTCCTGAGATTCCCAAACCCCCTGCGCTGTCAGAGACCCCCATACCGCTCCTCAACCTGTCAGACTCGCATCTGTTGAGATCACAGTCCAAGTTGGAAGAACAAAAGAAGCCCCTTGAATTAAACGATGGTGATCTGTCCACCACGTCAGAGAGTGTCGTACAATCGGATTTAAAGATATTAACTGTGATATCTTTGTATAATCCCTGCACCACTGGTTCAGCATACAGAGCTGAAGAGGTCGCATGTGAAAACAAGCAAAGGGGATCGCGTCCGATGCAGCAGTCATAAGACCTAGAATTTCCATGCATAAGGCTACCGAAGGGAATGATTGAAACCGAAGGTTTCGACAGGCTGAAATCAATTTCAGACGTCTCTTGTCCGTCAGAGACAAAGTCATGGACACTGAATCTATTTGGAAACCCAAAAGGTTACCCTTGTCTGAGGAATCAATGAACTCTTTGGTAAATTGATCCTCCAACCATGTTCTTGAAGAAATGACACAAGTCGATTCGTATGAAATTCTGCTAAATGTAAAGATTGAGCAAGTACCAAGATATCGTCCAAATAAGGAAATACCACAATACCCTGTTCTCTGATTACAGATAGAAGGGCACCGAGAACTTTTGAAAAAATCCTTGGAGCCGTTGCTAGGCCAAACGGCAGAGCCACAAATTGGTAATGCTTGTCTAGAAAAGCGAATCTCAGAAACTGAAAATGATCTGGATGAATCGGAATATGCAGATATGCATCCTGCAAATCTATTGTGGACATATAATGCCCTTGCTGAACAAAAGGCAGAATAGTCCTTATAGTTACCATTTTGAATGTTGGTATCCTTACATAACGATTCAATATTTTTAAATCCAGAACTGGTCTGAAGGAATTCTCCTTCTTTGGTACAATGAAGAGATTTGAGTAAAACCCCAGCCCCTGTACCAGAACTGGAACTGGCACAATTACTCCAGCCAACTCTAGATCTGAAACACATTTCAGAAATGCCTGAGCCTTCACTGGATTTATTGGAATGCGAGAAAGAAAAAATCTTCTTGCAGGTGGCCTTACCTTGAAACCTATTCTGTACCCTTGTGAAACAATGTTCTGAATCCAAAGACTGTGAATCGATTTGATCCAAATTTCTTTGAAAAATTGTAATCTGCCCCCTACCAGCTGCGCTGGAATGAGGGCCGCAACTTCATGTGGACTTGGGAGCTGGCTTTGGCTTTCTAAAAGGCTTGGATTTATTCCAGACTGGAGACGGTTTCCAAACAGAAACCGTTCCTTTAGGGGAAGGATCAGGCTTCTGTTCCTTATTCTGACGAAAGGAACGAAAACGATTAGCAGCCCTATATTTACCCTTAGATTTTTTATCCTGAGGTAAAAAAGTTCCTTTCCCCCCAGTAACAGTTGAAATAATAGAATCCGACTGAGAACCAAACAATTTATTACCTTGAAAAGAAAGGGAAAGCAAAGTTGACTTAGAAGACATGTCAGCATTCCAAGTTTTAAGCCATAAAGCTCTTCTAGCTAGAATAGCTAAAGACATATACCTGACATCAACTCTGATGATATAAAAAATGGCATCACAAATAAAGTTATTAGCATGTTGAAGAAGTTTAACAATGCTATGAGAATTATGATCTGACACTTGTTGCGCCAAAGCCTCCAACCAAAAAGTGGAAGCTGCAGCAACATCAGCCAAAGAAATAGCAGGCCTAAGAAGATTACCTGAACATAAATAAGCTTTCCTTAGAAAGGAATCAATCTTCCTATCTAAAGGATCCTTAAAGGAAGTACTATCTGCCGTAGGAATAGTAGTACGCTTAGCAAGAGTAGAGATAGCCCCATCAACTTTAGGGATTTTGTCCCAAAACTCTAATCTGTCAGATGGCACAGGATATAATTTCTTAAATCTTTTAGAACGAGTAAAAGAATTACCCAGATTATTCCATTCCCTAGAAATTACTTCAGAAATAGCATCAGGGACAGGAAAAACTTCCGGAATAACTACAGGAGGTTTAAAAACCGAATTTAAACGCTTATTAGATTTAGTATCAAGAGGACTAGAATCCTCAATTTCTAAAGCGATTAAAACTTCTTTAAGTAAAGAACGAATAAATTCCATTTTAAATAAATATGAAGATTTATCAGTGTCAATATCTGAGACAGAATCCTCTGAACCAGAAAAATCCTCATCAGAAACAGACAAATCAGAATGATGATGTTCATTTAAAAATTCATCTGAGAAATGAGAAGTTTTAAAAGACCTTTTACGCTTACTGGAAGGAGGAATAACAGACATAGCCTTCCTAATAGATTTAGAAACAAAATCTCTTATATTAACAGGAACATCCTGAGTATTAGATGTTGATGGAACAGCAACAGGTAATGGAATATTACTAATGGAAATTCAATCTGCATTAACAAGTTTATCATGACATTCATCACAAACTACAGCCGGAGGAACAGATACCACAAGTTTACAGCAAATGCACTTAACTTTGGTAGAACCAGCATCAGGCAGCGTTTTTTCAGAAGTAGCTTCTGATCCAGGGTCAATCTGAGACACCTTGCAATATGTAAGAGAAAAAACAACATATAAAGCAAAATCTATCAAATTCCTTAAATGACAGTTTCAGGAATGGGAAAAAATGCCAATGAACAAGCCTCTAGTAACCAGAAGCAAAAGAAAAATGAGACTTAAATAATGAGAAAAAAAGATGGAGACAAAAATGACGCCCACTTTTTTTAGCGCCAAAAAAGATGCCCACATTATTGGCGCCAAAATGCTTTTGGCGCAGAGAATGACGCCACATCCGTTGACGCCGACACTTTTGGCGCAAAACGTCAAAAAAATGATGCAATCACGAACAACTTCCGGCGACAAGTATGACGCCGGAAATGACAAAGAGATTTTTTGCGCCAAAAAAGTCTGCGCCAAGAATGACGCAATAAAATGAAGCATTTTCAGCCCCCGCGAGCCTAACAGCCCACAGAGAAAAAAAGTCAATTTAAAGGTAAGAAAAAAATTGATTATTCATATGCATTATCCCAAATAATGAAACTGTCTGAAATAAGGAATATTGATCATCCTGAATCAAGGCAAATAAATGTTTAAACACATATATTTAGAACTTTTACATAAAAGTCCCAACCATAGCTGAGAGTGTCACAAAAAATAAGATTTACTTACCCCAGGACACTCATCTACATGTAGTAGAAAGCCAAACCAGTACTGAAACGATAATCAGTAGAGGTAATGGTATATAAGAGTATATCGTCGATCTGAAAAGGGAGGTAAGAGATGAATCTCTACGACCGATAACAGAGAACCTATGAAAAAGATCCCGTAGAAGGAGACCATTGAATTCAAATAGGCAATACTCTCTTCACATCCCTCTGACATTCACTGCACACTGAGAGGAAAACCGGGCTCCAGCCTGCTGCGAAGCGCATATCAACGTAGAATCTAGCACAAACTTACTTCACCACCTCCATGGGAGGCAAAGTTTGTAAAACTGATTTGTGGGTGTGGTGAGGGGTGTATTTATAGGCATTTTGAGGTTTGGGAAACTTTGCCCCTCCTGGTAGGAATGTATATCCCATACGTCACTAGCTCATGGACTCTTGCTAATTACATGAAATAAACATGGGTTTCATGCCCCTTTAACTGTTTATAGAATTCATATTAAATGTCTCTTAAGTAAGAATTACATTTAAGGGAGGGCCTAACTGGAGCTCACTAGCCCCAGGCAAAAAACATATTGGGGTCCCCTATTTCAAAAGCTCCCTTTCTTTACATTTACATTCATTACAATGTACCCCATCTGTCACTTAGGAGAAAGGGCAGCTGCAATTGCCTCTCTGTGACTGAGACATCCTTCCGCTTTGGTTAGTCTGCACAAGAATATATGCACTTCCACAACCTTTCTGTGCAACAGCACTGTGACAGTCATCTGGTAACCATGCCGCCTTACTGTAATGAAAATTCATTACACATTGTTTAAAGGGACGCAAAACCCAAATGTTTAAAATGTCATGCTCTATCTAATCCATTTAAGTTTAAAAGGGAAAGTCAAACCAAAATTGTTATTTTTTTTAAAAAGATAGATAACTACTTTACGACCCATTCCCCAGCTTTGCACAACCAACATTGTTATATTAATATACTTTGTAACCTTTAAACCTCTAAATGTCTGCCTGTTTCTAAGCCACTACAGACAGCCTATTATCATGGGTGAGATTACATATGTGGCGTCAGTTTTAGCGTAACTTTTGAAACCCACGTATCCCGTTAGTTCACCTTGCACATTGGGTGAATAACATAGACCACGCTTGCAGATGCTATACTGCCGTAAGTCGAACAAACTGGCGAGGTTCAGAAATGTGTGCAACTACACATTTCTAGCATCGCAGGTAACTTACGGCAGTATAGCATCTTGTGGCGCGTAACAATTTTTTTTTTTAAAAATCACCCGTAAATATCTAATCTAGCTAAAAAATATTAAACCGACACATCAAAACGCCATTCAAAGCCCCTAATCTGCCAATCCCCCCACATCACAACCAGTAATTAATATTATTAACCCATAATCTGCCATTCTCCCTCTTCACAAACGACCTAATAAAAGTTATTAACCCCTAAACTGCCACCCCCCACATCGCAACTACTAATGAAAGTTATTAACCCCTAATCCGACATCCCCCCTCAACGCAATCCATAAACCTATAAACGATTAATGATATTAATTATTTGATCAGCCAATAGGATTGTAAGCAGCTCTCATCCTATTGGCTGATTTGAAATTTTCAGCCAATAGGAATGCAAGGTACCTCAATATAAAAGGGGTAGCTTGCATTCAATCTTCAGTGTGCGGCGAACTATCGCATGAAGTGGACCTCCAGGTCACCGAAGACCGCTCCGCACATCTGACGTCAGTTCCGCGTCTCCAGAAAGAAGAAAAAAGATGGGCCTGCGGTGGGTGAAGATGAAGCCGTCTGGATGAAGACCTTTTGCCATCTGGAAGAAAATGGATTGCTGGACTTCATCAATGGTGAGTACCTATTTTGGGGTTAGTGTTTGTTTTTTTGGGGAGGTTTTTTTTTTGATTAGGGCTGTTTTATTTTTATGGACAGTAAAAGATCTGATTGCCTTTTTAAGGGCAATGCCCATACAAATGCCCCTTTAGGGGCAATGGGTAGATTCTTTTTTTTTTTTGTTAGATGTTTTTTTATTAAATTTGTTTCATTCTCTTGGTATCCTTTGTTGAAAAGTATACCTAGGTAGGCTTATGAGCTGCTGATTGGTGGGTGCACATATATGCCTCATGTTATTGGCCCACCCATGTGTGTTGCTGTTTCTTCAATAAAAAATACCAAGAGAATAAAGCAATTTTGATAATAGAAATAAATTTGAAAGTTGTGTAAAATTGTTGTCTCTATTATAATCATGAAAGAAAAACATTTGTGATTCCTGTCCCTTTAAACCATAAGCCCTGTTTTGCAAGGGTGCATACAGAGATATGTTACAGGTGGAACCTCACATGTAGAAATGTAACCACTTATTGTGGGCCCAGACTCAATTAAATGGATACTAAACCCATTTTTTTCTTTAAGGGGACACTGAACCCAATTTTTGTCTTTCGTGATTCAGATAGAGCATGCAATTTCAAGTAACTTTCTAATTTACTCCTATTAATTTTTCTTCGTTCACTTGCTATCTTTATTTGAAAACAAAGGCATCTACACTTCTTTTTTGGTTCAGGACTCTGGACAGCACTCAATTCCACCAATCAGCAAGAATAACCCAGGTTATTCACCAAAAATGGGCCGGCATTTAAACTAACATTCTTGCATTTCAAATAAAGATTCCAAGAGAATGAAGAAAATTTGATAATTGGAGTAAATTAGAAAGTTGGTTAAAATTGCATGCTCTATTTGAATCACGAAAAAAAAAATTGGGTTCAGTGTCCCTTTAAGGATTCAGAGAGAGCATGCAATTTTAAGCAACTTCCTAGTTTACTCCTATTAATTTTTATTCGGTCTCTTGTTATCTTTATTTGAAAAGCAGAAATGTAAAGCTTAGGAGCCGGACCATTTTTTATTCAGAACCTGGGTTACGCTTCTTATTGGTGCTAAATGTAGCCACCAATAAGCAAGCACTATCCAGGGTGCTGAACCTAAAACGGGCCATCTCCTTATCTTTACATTCCTGCTTTTTAAATAAAGATAGCAAGAGAACGAAGATAAATTTATAATAGGAGTAAATTAGAAAGTTGCTTAAAATTGCATGCTCTATCTGAAGCATGAAAAAAAATGGGTTTAGTATCCATTTAGGACCTCTGAGACCCCTGTACTCCTGGTTTCAGGACTAATGGTTGTATAAAAGAGATTATATATAGAGAAAGACAAACAATAGCTAAGGAAGTTTAATTCCAAAATAGTTGGCGTGTCCAATGGGTTTTATTGGTTCCACTAGTGTTCTATCATTTTGGATTTCTTTTGTTTGCCAGTTCATCTATGAATGCCTTGTAAATACAATATTTCAATAAACTTGAAACTTTTAGTATTGGTTCCAAACACTAAACACCTTTAAATTGAATTATTGTCTATACCGATTTCCAAGGTTTTGTAAGGGTGATTGGAACTGATATTGTTATTTAGTATAAAGACTATAGTATTTTTTATTAAGACATAAACCAAACTAAGTTGTTATTATATTAGTAAAAAGTTTTGTGCTTTGTCCAAATATTTGTATTTGATAGAGACTTTGAACATCCCTGCAGACTGAATTGTTTTCCGGGACTCTCACATTAATTGATAGCATTACTGGAATTCTCATCTGTTTTCCTGTACTTGTTTGAGGTGCAAATAAGGATGACCATGTATCTTTCATGCCTTTGAGGTATTCGAAAAACACAGAAAGGAATTATGTCCCCACCTAATGGTTTACATTATACCTCATATTGGTGAGCTAAAACTAAACAATACATGTATCTATGTGTGCAAATGCTAGACTTATAATAGCTGTACTTTTCTGACTTGCTACTCCATGAACAGATATTTTTGTTTCTGATCAACCATCTCAAAATCTGCAACTCTACCCCTGGAGCCTTTTTCAAATTTTCATTCAGTTGTGGTAGTCAGATATCAGATCAGTTCAGTGGTAGAAAAGCAGTAAGAAATGTTAACTTTTATATACAATAAGACTACTAAGAGTGCAGGAGTAGCGCAAAATTTACAGGCTAAACACTTCCGTATGGGTCACGGTGTTTAGAATCGGGGTGCTGCTGTGATAGCCTGAACATGTTGCCGGCGTTCTCAAATTCGAAAGTAAATGAAAATGGCAGGGGCGGTTCTACACAGGGGCCCACAGGCCCCTGTAAAAATGTCCCTGCCCCCCCCCCTGAGCTGGCCACTGAGCTGACTGAAAAATACTGGACAAGATCAAAGGGAATAGGCAAAAACAAAGAGCGCACCTCGATTCAAATTAAAATTAGATGCTCTTTAATCAAAAGTTTGTGCTTGCACTTACTAGAAGCAAAAGTATAAAAGCAAAAATAGGCAAGTCTTTCCTTCTGTCTCCATGAGGTTAACATCAGAGCTTCTGCCATGGCTTCTGTTTGACTGGGGACTCTTCCTGATCTTACTCCTCTCCTCCTCTACGCGTTTTGTCTGCCCACTTAGTGGACTTTCTCAAGAGATGTGGATGTATGTATGAATGTATATATATATATATATATATATATATATATATATATATATATATATATATATGAGTAGAGTTCCCCCTAACATGGCCAATATTTTAAAGGTTCAAATAAATGTTAAATATAGAATTAAAGACCCTATCATGGTAAAACGTCTTCTTATAATATTGCAATCTAATTATACACCAGTGATCATTTAAACTCAGTTCTAGCAGTGTTAGTTGCTGATTTATGCTGTATAATTATTTATGCAAATGTATGCTAATAAGCATGGCAGGTATTTTTTTTCCTGAAAGGTTGCAACCCTATATATGAGTGTCTGGATTGTTGTCTCTGTTATTTGGGCGTACATCTGACCCTTGGAAGCAACAGTCTATAGTTTAAGTTTGCCAGACTGTTCAATGTCAAATCTTGCCTATCAGATGCTTGTAACTTTGGAATTTTTTAACAAATTTATCAGAAATTAACTGATTATTTTTTTTTACTTATTAAGAGCCAGATTACAAGTGGTGCGCTATTTAGCACTTTGCTCAAGCAAACCCGACAGGCGCTATTTAAAGGACCTTGGATATCACAACCACGCTAACTTATTCTCCCTCTAGACTTCAATGTAGAGCATATATAAGCAGTAGAAAAAAACTAGCACATTGCTTGCGCTCTAACCTGACAGTAGTTATTAGTATTTCACATTCCAAAGTTCTTCACATACAGGAAAATGTTATTTTTATTTTAAATACGTATGTCTATAAATACCTATACCTTTATATACATTTATATATATATAGGATTTAATCGAGTGGGCGTACAGAACTTTATTATCAATACCGGCAGCCTTGAGTGTATATTGATTGAAATTTGCATAATTGTTTTTAGACATTTTTATACACCTATTTCTTTAAATTTTATATATACGACTTTAGTATAGACTATAATATTTTACTAATTAAGGGGGATTTAAGAATTTTGGTGGACTGAAATAACGGATAAACCCCGCTGATTGAAGGCAGCATAAACGTCTGATAGATTTATCCCTTCCACACGTTTTAAACCCCATATTATATGTTTGAACGCTTACCTCATCATGGATTGAGGTCTTTAAATGTAAGTGCAAACTTTTTTACTATGCTCTTCAATAAATGCAATATATGACAGAGTTACGCTATGTGATTTCTTCTTTTCTTCTATGACAAACAACCCCTGGATTCTATCTGCCATAACCATACTCCTGGAGGATACAAAGTCACAGGGAATAAAGGTTGGAAGCTCTCACTAAAAAGAATCTGGAGTACATCCACAAATTACAGCAGTCAGCTTTCTACACAAATTGACCTGGGACGTAGATCCACGAAAATACAGCCCAAGAGAGCTACATAGGGAGACACAGGAGAAGTGTTCCCACCTTTATTCGAGTGCATACATTACCTCATATGATTGAGGTAACATCTGGTAAGAAGATCACCTTCTACTGTTTACTATAGTTCAGCACTGGACTATTAGGAACTAATTATCCTCATGATACCAACGTACTAGTTGCTTATTACCATATTTGATGTGTGTTCATTTATACCATATGTAGGGATTTTTTCTGTGCGCTGGACAGCATTTTTATTTCTTCTACTAGATACGACGAGTCCACGGATTCATCCTTACTTGTGGGATATTATCCTCCTGCTAACAGGAAGTGGCAAAGAGCACCACAGCAGAGCTGTATATATAGCTCCTCCCTTCACTCCGCCCCCAGTCATTCTCTTTGCCTATACTAGTAATAGGAAGGGGTAAAGTGAAAGAGGTGATAAAATGATTGTTTTTATTTTCTTAAAGCAAGACTTTTTTATTTTAAATGGTACTGGTGAGTGCTATTTTTCCTCAGGCAGCAGATGGAAGAAGATTTCTGCCTGGAGGTTGATGATCTTAGCAGTGGTTACTAAGATCCAGAGGAATTCCCACAGAATGGCTGAGGAGTACTTGAGAAGCTTCAGTGTGGGGAACGTTTTTCATGCTACAAGCATTGAGGTATGTTCAGTCATTTTTTTCTGGAGAGACTGTGGTATTTCAGAACTGGCTGACATAGTTCCCATGAGGGAAGGGGTAAGCAGTAATCCTACATGCAATAAAGGGATGTTACTGGGACCTGTTATATTTTGGGCTAAAAATTGACACTGGTTGCATAATGTTTTGAGTGAAAACGATTTATGTGCAGGGGCAAATAACGTTTTTATGCACTAACGTTTGTGTGTTTGATGGCACTGGAGGGTTTCACATGGCTGACAGTAGTGTATTGGGTATATGAAAACCCACATGGCTAGTTCCTATACCGCTTTACAGCGTTTTTTTTACTAGGCAGAGACATTGTTCAAGATGGGCGGGGCCTAATTTTGCGCCTTAGATGCGCAGTTGTATTTCACTTGAAGGCAGCAAGCTCCAGCTCCGGTGGGCCTAAACTGAAGAGATAGCCTTATCGAAAAGAGAGTGTAATTTTCAGACCCCAGAGGGCAGGTAGGCGCCACAGCGGAGCTGTGACGAGGTGCAGGGGGTTGCTATTTTATTTTTCATAACGTTTTGGGTAACGTTGAGGTTAATTGTCCCTTACTTGTAGGTGGAATCTTAGGATGCCAGATAAAACATATATATGCAAAAATTGGGAGTGTTATAACTTTTTAAAGCAGTTTATGAAAAATTGTACGCTTTTTTCTCTTAAAGGCGCAGTACCATTTTTCAGATTGTTGTGTTTTTTCATTAAATAAAGTGTTTCAAGACTTTTTGTGTTTATTACTAGCCTGTTCAACATGTCTGACATTGAAGAAAGTCAATGCTCTATGTGTTTAGAAGCCATTGTGGAACCCCCACTTAAAATGTGTCCCTCATGTACTGAAAGGGCCTTACATTGCAAAGAACATATTTTAGGTGATAAAAGTATGTCTCAGGATGATTCTCAATCTGAAGAGAATCAGGTTATGCCATCTAATTCTCCCCAAGTGTCACAATCTTTAACGCCCGCTCAACTGACGCCAAGTACTTCTAGTACGTCTAATTCTTTTACCCTACAAGATATGGCTGCAGTAATGTCTACTACCCTTACAGAGGTATTATCTAAACTGCCAGATTTACAGGGTAAGCGCAGTAGGTCAGGTATTAGAGTAAATGCTGAGCCCTCTGATGCTTTATTGGCCATCTCCGATGTACCCTCACAGTGTTTTGATTTGGGGGTGGGAGATTTGGTGTCTGAGGGAGAGCTTTCAGACTAAGGAAAGATATTCCCTCTAACAGACTCAGATGTGACGGCCTTTAAGTTTAAGCTTGAACACCTCCGCTTGTTACTGCGGGAGGTTTTAGCAACTCTGGATGATTGTGACCCTATTGTAATACCACCAGAAAAGTTGTGTAAAATGGATAAATATCTAGAGGTCCCTACTTACACTAATGTTTTTCCAGTCCCTAGAAGTATTTCGGATATTGTTGCTAAGGAATGGGATAGACCAGGCATTCCGTTCTCTCCCCCTCCTACTTTTAAGAAAATGTTTCCCATACCTGACACCATTCGGGATTCCTGGCAGACGGTCCCTAAGGTGGAGGGAGCTATTTCTACCCTGGCTAAGCGTACAACTATACCTATTGAGGACAGTTGTGCTTTCAAAGATCCTATGGATAAAAAATTAGAGAGTCTTTTAAAGAAATTGTTTATTCATCAGGGTTTTCTTCTACAACCTATAGCGTGCATTGTTCCAGTAACTACTGCAGCAGCTTTTTGGTTTGAGGCTCTAGAGGAGTCTTTTAAGGTTGAGACCCCATTAGATGATATTTTGGATCAAATTAAGGCTCCCAAGCTAGCTAATTCTTTCATTACCGATGCTGCTTTTCAAATGGCTAAATTAGCGGCAAAAAATGCAGGCTTTGCCATTTTAGCGCGTAGAGCGTTATGGCTTAAATCTTGGTCTGCTGATGTGTCATCAAAATCTAAACTTTTAGCTATTCCCTTTAAAGGTAAGACCCTATTCGGGCCTGAACTAAAGGAGATCATCTCAGACATTACTGGAGGTAAAGGCCATGCCCTTCCTCAGGACAAGACGGTTAAAATGAGGGCTAAACAAAATAATTTTCGTTCCTTTCGAAATTTCAAAGTGGACCCTATACTTCCTCCTCCACCACAAAGCAGGAGGGGAATTTTGCTCAATCCAAGTCAGTCTGGAGACCTAACCAGACCTGGAATAAAGGGAAACAGGCCAAGAAGCCCGCTGCTGCTACTAAGACAGCATGAAGGGGCAGCCCCCGATCCGGGACCGGATCTGGTAGGGGGCAGACTTTCTCTCTTTGCTCAGGCTTGGGCAAGGGATGTTCAGGATCCCTGGACATTAGAAATCGTGACCCAGGGGTATCGACTAGAGTTCAAGGATTTTCTCCCAAGGGGAAAATTTCATCTTTCACGCTTGTCTGTAGACCAGACAAAAAGGGAGGCGTTCTTACGCTGTGTAGAAGACCTATATACCATGGGTGTAATCTGCCCAGTTCCAAAATTAGAACAGGGGCAGGGGTTTTACTCAAATCTGTTTGTGGTTCCCAAAAAAGAGGGAACCTTCAGACCAATTTTAGATCTCAAATGTCTAAACAAATTTCTCAGAGTCCCATTGTTCAAGTTGGAGACCATGCAAACTATTTTACCAATGATCCAGGTGGGTCAATATATGACTACCGTGGACTTAAAGGATGAGTATCTTCACATTCCTATCCACAAAGATCATCACCAGTTTCTCAGGTTCGCCTTCCTGGACAAACACTACCAGTTTGTGGCCCTCCCTTTCGGGTTGGCACCAGCTCTCAGAATCTTCACAAAGGTGCTAGGGTCCCTTCTGGCGGTTCTAAGGCCGTGGGGCATAGCAGTTGCTCCCTATCTGGACGACATTTTCATGCAGGCGTGAACTTACCAGCTAGCCAAATCTCACACGGACATCGTGTTGGCTTTTCTAAGATCTCATGGGTGGAAGGTGAATATACAAAAGAGTTCACTAGTTCCACTGACAAGAGTTCCATTCTTAGGAACTCTGATAGACTCGGTAGGCATGAAAATATTTCTGACGGAGGTTAGAAAGTAAAAAATCCTAACTACTTGCCGAGCACTTCAGTCCATTCCTCGGCCATCAGTGGCACAATGTATGGAGGTCATTGGATTAATGGTAGCGGCAATGGACATCATTCCGTTTGCTCGCTTGCATCTCAGACCACTGCAGCTCTGCATGCTCAGACAGTGGAATGGGGATTATGCGGATTTATCTCCTCAGATAAATCTTGATCAAGAGATCAGAGACTTTCTTCTTTGGTGGTTATCTCAGGATCATCTGTCCCAGGGAATGTGCTTCCGCAGGCCAGAATGGGTCATAGTGACGACGGACGCCAGCCTCTTGGGCTGGGGTGCAGTCTGGAATTCCCTGAAGGCTCAGCGTGTTTGGACTCAGGAGGAGTCCCTACTTCCAATCAATATTCTGGAACTGAGAGCAATATTCAACGCGCTTCAAGCGTGGCCTCAGTTGGCCTTGGTCAAATTCATAAGATTCCAGTCGGACAATATCACGACTGTAGCATATTTCAATCATCAAGAGGGAACAAAGAGTTCTCTAGTGATGACAGAGGTTTCCAAGATAATTCGATGGGCGGAGAATCACTCTTGCCATCTATCAGCAATCTATATCTCAGGAGTAGAGAACTAGGAAGCGGATTTTCTAAGTCGTCAGACTTTTCACCCGGGGGAGTGGGAGCTCCATCCGGAGGTGTTTGCGGCATTGATCCTTCAATGGGGCACACCGGAATTGGATTTGATGGCATCTCGTTAGAATGCCAAACTTCCTCGTTACGGGTCTAGATCAAGGGATCCCCAAGGCAGTACTGATAGATGCTCTAGCAGTACCTTGGTTGTTCAACCTGGCTTATGTGTTTCCTCCTTTTCCTCTCCTACCTCAACTGATTGCCAGAATCAAACAGGAGAGGGCTTCGGTAATCTTGATAGTGCCTGCGTGGCCATGCAGGACTTGGTATGCAGACCTAGTGGAGATGTCATCTGTGCCACCGTGGAAACTGCCACTGAGACAAGACCTTCTCATTCAAGGTCCGTTCCAACATCCAAATCTAAATTCTCTGCAGCTGACTGCCTGGAGATTGAACGCTTGATTTTATCTAAGCGGGGATTCTCTGAGTCGGTCATTGATACCTTGATTCAGGCTCGGAAGCCTGTCACTAGGAAAATTTACCATAAGATATGGCGTAAATATCTTTATTGGTGCGAATCTAAGGGCTACTCATGGAGTAGGGTTCGGATTCCCAGGATTTTGTCCTTTCTCCAAGAAGGATTGGAGAAGGGATTATCGGCTAGTATCTTAAAGGGACAAATTTCTGCTTTGTCAATTTTACTACATAAGCGTCTGGCGGATGTACCAGACGTTCAGTCTTTTTGTCAGGCTTTAGTCAGAATCAAGCCTGTGTTTAAACCTGTTGCTCCGCCATGGAGTTTGAATTTAGTTCTAGTTCTTCAAGGGGGTTCTTCAAGGGGGTTCTTCAAGGGGTTCCATTTGAACCCATGCATTCCATAGATATTAAGCTTTTATCTTGGTAGGTTTTGTTTTTCATTGCCATCTCTTCTACTCGAAGAGTTTCTGAGCTTCCTGCGTTACAATGTGACTCACCTTATCTTATATTCCATTCTGATAAGGTGGTTTTACGTACTAAACCTGGATTTCTTCCTAAGGTTGTTTCAAATAAGAATATTAATCAGGAAATTGTTGTTCCTTCTCTGTGTCCTAATCCTTCTTCCAAGAAGGAGCGTCTGTTACATAACTTGGACGTGGTTCGTGCCTTGAAGTTTTACTTACAAGCGACCAAGGATTTCCGTCAAACTTCTTCTCTATTTGTTGTTTTTCTGGAAAGCGTAGGGGTCAAAAAGCTATGGCTACCTCTCTTTCTTTTTGGCTGAAAAGCATCATCCGTTTGGCATATGAGACTGCTGGACAGCAGCCTGCTGAAAAAATTACAGCTCATTCTACAAGAGCGGTGGCTTCCACATGGGCTTTTAAAAATTATGCTTCTGTTGAACAGCTTTGTAAGGCTGCGACTTGGTCCTCCCTTCATACCTTTTCCAAATTTTCCAAATTTGATACTTTTGCTTCTTCTGAGGCTATTTTTGGGAGAAAAGTTCTTCAAGCAGTGGTGCCTTCTTTTTAGGTATCTGTCTTGTCCCTCCCGTTCATCCGTGTCCTGTTGCTTTGGTATTGTATTCCACAAGTAAGGATGAATCCGTGGACTCGTCGTATCTAGTAGAAGAAAAGGAAATCTATGCTTACCTGATAAAATGATTTCTTCTACGATACGACAAGTCCACGGCCCTCCCTGTGATATTAGACAGATTATATTTTTGTTTTCAAAACTTCAGACACTTCTGCACCTTTTAGCTTTTCTTTTCTCTTCCTATACCTTCGGTCGAATGACTGGGAGTGGAGAGAAGGGAGGAGCTATATATACAGCTCTACTGTGGTGCTCTTTACCACTTCCTGTTAGCAGGAGGATAATATCCCACAATTAAGGATGAATCCGTGGACTCGTTGTATCGTAGAAGAAATCAATTTATCAGGTAAGCATAAATTTCCTTTTTCTCTTTATTACTACATACATACAAATATAGATATAAAGGGATACATATTTTACATTAACATTATTGGATGTATATAGAAAATATATATTTAAAAATAGAAAGAGCATTTTTTTCTACATTAAAAACATTGGAATGTAAAAAATGGGTAACACACTTCAAGTTGCGCTCTATGGGCCCGATCCGATATGCAGCGTCGCCCGCAAAAGCCGGCGACGCCGAATTTTGCGCGGGTTTGGTATCCTATATACGGCATAACCTAGAAGTTACGCTCGTATATTTCTACCTTCGCCCGTAGTTTTTTGGGCCATAGACAGGTATAGCAAACCCGCGCAGTTTGGTATCCAATATACAGCGTAAGGACTTACGTGGCGAAAATGGAGAAATCTTACTCCATTTTCACCTCGCCATAAAATGCAGGCGTAGTAAGCCTTACGCTGTCTATTGGAGCCCCGTAACTCCCTAAACTAGCTACAAAATAAAACCTTACACTTAACGCATGCGCAATGTCTATCTACCTGTCAACCGCGAACTGCTAAATAAAACCTAACACCTAACGCATGCGCAATGTCTATCTACCTGTCAACCGTGATCCCCCGCTGCAATCCCTAATAAAGTTATTAACAACTAAACCGCCGCTCCCGGACCCCGCCGCCAGCTACATTAACTACCCCCTAATGTGATCCCCCTACACCGTCGCCACCTACATTACATACCCCCTAATGTGAGCCCCTTACACCACTGCCATCTACATTACCTAACCCCTAATGTGAGCCCCTTACACCGCCGCCATCTACATTACATACCCCCTAATGTGAGCTCCTACCCCGCCGCCAGCTATATTAAAATTATTAACCCCTAATCTAATCCCCCTACACCGCTGCCAGCTATATTAAAATTATTAACCCCAATCTAATCCCCCTACACCGCCGCCAGCTATATTAAAATTATTAACCCCTAATCTAATCCCCCTACACCGCCGCCAGCTATATTAAAATTATTAACCCCTAATTTAATCCCCCTATACCGCCGCCAGCTATATTAAATACATTAACCCCTAATCTAATCCCCTTAAAGTAATCACCTCTATTACCAGCCCTTAAAAGGGCTTTTTGCATGGCATTACCCCAAAGTAAACAGCTCAATTGCCAGCCCTTAAAAGGGCTTTTTGCGGGGCTTTGCCCCAAAGAAATCAGCTCTTTTACCAGCCCTTAAAAGGGCTTTTGGCGGGGCATTGTCACAAAGAAATCGGTTCTTTTGCCTATAATCTAAATCCCCCTACACCGCCGCCACCTATAATAAATGTATTACCCCCTAATCTAATCCCCCTACACCGCCGCCACCTATAATAAATGTATTACCCCCTAATCTAATCCCCCTACACCGCCGCCACCTATATTAAATAGATTAACCCCTAATCTGACCCCCCTACACCGCCGCCACCTATATTAACTATCCGCTAGATTTAGAGTTCTGCGGCCAAAGGGGTGCGTTAGCTACGCATGCTTTTTTTCTCCCGCACCTTTTAAATACCGCTGGTATTTAGAGTTCACAGAAGGGCTGCGTTAGGCTCCAAAAAGGGAGCGTAGAGCATAATTTACCGGCACTGCAACTCTCAATACCAGCGGTGCTTACGGACGCGGCCAGCTTCAAAAACGTGCTCGTGCACGATTCCCCCATAGGAAACAATGGGGCCGTTTGATCTGAAGAAAAAAAACTAACACCTGCAAAAAAGCAGCGTTCAGCTCCTAACGCAGCCCCATTGTTTCCTATGGGGAAACACTTCCTAAGTCTGCACCTAACACCCTAACATGTACTCCAAGTCTAAACACCCCTAGCCTTACACTTATTAACCCCTAATCTGCCGCCCCCGCTATCACTGACCTCTGCATATTTTTTTTAACCCCTAATCTGCCGCTCCGTACACCGCCGCCACCTACGTTATCCCTATGTACCCCTAATCTGCTGCCCCTAACACCGCCGACCCCTATATTATATTTATTAACCCCTTATCTGCCGCCCCCAACGTCGCCGCCACCTACCTACACTTATTAACCCCTAATCTGCCGACCGGACCTCACCGCTACTATAATAAAGTTATTAACCCCTAATCCGCCTCACTAACCCTATAATAAATAGTATTAACCCCTAATCTGCCCTCCCTAACATCACCGACACCTAACTTCAAGTATTAACCCCTAATCTGCCGACCGGACCTCACCTCTACTCTAATCCTAATTAAAGCTAAATACTTACCTGTAAAATAAACCCTAATATAGCTACAATATAAATTATAATTATATTATAGCTATTTTAGGATTAATATTTATTTTACAGGCAACTTTGTATTTATTTTAACAAGGTACAATAGCTATTAAATAGTTAATAACTATTTAATAGCTACCTAGTTAAAATAATTACAAAATTACCTGTAAAATAAATCCTAACCTAAGTTACAATTAAACCTAACACTACACTATCAATAAATTAATGAAATAAAATACCTACAATTATCTACAATTAAACCTAACACTACACTATCAATAAATTAATGAAATAAAATACCTACAAATAAATACAATTAAATAAACTAACTAAAGTACAAAAAATAAAAAAAGAACTGTTACAAAAAATAAAAATAATTTACAAACATTAGAAAAAGATTACAACAATTTTAAGCTAATTACACCTACTCTAAGCCCCCTAATAAAATAACAAAGCCCCCCAAAATAAAAAAAATGCCCTACCCTATTCTAAAATACAAATAGAAAAGCTCTTTTACCTTACCAGCCCCTAAAAGGGCCTTTTGCGGGGCATGCCCCAAAGAATTCAGCTCTTTTGCCTGTAAAAAAAAACATACAATACCCCCCCAACATTACAACCCACCACCCACATACCCCTAATCTAACCCAAACCCCCCTTAAATAAACCTAACACTAAGCCCCTGAAGATCTCCCTACCTTATCTTCACCACGCTGGGTATCACCGATCCGTCCAGAGGAGGCTGAAGAAGTCCATCGGGCTGAAGAGGTCCATCATCGGGCTGAAGAGGTCCATCATTGGGCTGAAGTCTTGATCCAAGCGGGCGCTGAAGAGGTCCATCATCGGGCTGAAGTCTTGATCCAAGCGGGCGCTGAAGAGGTCCATCATCGGGCTTAATTCTTCTATCAAGCGGCATCTTCAATCTTCTTCAACCGGATCCATCTTCATCCCGCCGACACGGAACATCCATCCTGGCCGACGACTTCCTGACGAATGACGGTTCCTTTAAGGGACGTCATCCAAGATGGCGTCCCTAAAATTCCGATTGGCTGATAGGATTCTATCAGCCAATCGGAATTAAGGTAGGAAAATTATGATTGGCTGATGGAATCAGCCAATCAGATTCAAGTTCAATCCGATTGGCTGATCCAATCAGCCAATCAGATTGAGCTCGCATTCTATTGGCTGTTCCGATCAGCCAATCGGATTGAACTTGAATCTGATTGGCTGATTCCATCAGCCAATCAGAATTTTCCTACCTTAATTCCGATTGGCTGATAGAATCCTATCAGCCAATCGGAATTCGAGGGACGCCATCTTGGATGACGTCCCTTAAAGGAACCGTCATTCGTCGGGAAGTCGTCGGCCAGGAGGGATGTTCTGTGTCGGCGGGATGAAGATGGATCCGGAAGAAAGAAGATTGAAGATGCCGCTTGATAGAAGACTTCAACCCGATGATGGACCTCTTCAGCGTCCGCTTGGATCAAGACTTCAGCCCGATGATGGACCTCTTCAGCCCGATGATGGACCTTTTCAGCCCGATGATGGACCTCTTCAGCCCGATGATGGACTTCTTCAGCCCCCGCTTGGGCTTGGATGAAGACTTCGGAGGCTCCTCTGGACAGATCGGTGATACCCGGCGTGGTGAAGATAAGGTAGGGAGATCTTCAGGGGCTTAGTGTTAGGTTTATTTAAGGGGGGTTTGGGTGTGGTGGGTTGTAATGTTGGGGGGGGTATTGTATGTTTTCTTCCAAGCGGCATCTTCAATCTTCTTTCTTCAGCCCTCCGACACGGAACATCCATCTGGCCTGACGACTGAACGACGAATTAAGTTTCCTTTAAATGACGTCATCCAAGATGGCGTCCGTCGAATTCCGATTGGCTGATAGGATTCTATCAGCCAATCGGAATTAAGGTAAGAAAATCTGATTGGCTGATTCAATCAGCCAATCAGATTCAAGTTCAATCCGATTGGCTGATCCAATCAGCCAATCAGATTGAGCTTGCATTCTATTGGCTGTTCCGATCAGCCAATAGAATGTGAGCTCAATCTGATTGGCTGATTGGATTAGCCAATCTGATTGAACTTGAATCAGATTTTCTTAACTTAATTCCGATTGGCTGATAGAATCCTATCAGCCAATCAGAATTCGACGGACGCCATCTTGGATGACGTCATTTAAAGGAAACTTCATTCGTCGTTCAGTCGTCGGGCCAGATGGATGTTCCGCGTCGGAGGGCTGAAGAAAGAAGATTGAAGATGCCGCTTGGAAGAAAACTTCGCCCCGACGGAGGACCTCTTCTTTGCCGCTTGGATGAAGACATCGCCCGGATTGGATGAAGAGTTCGGCCCGGCTGGGTGAAGACGACTCAAGGTAGGGAGTACATAATACACCTTAATATAACTCATGTCGGGTTAGCGCACATAAAGAATATATAAACCCCCACCCCCCACCCCCACAAAATAAAAATAAAGTAAAACCTAATCTACCCATTGACCTGAAAAGGGCATTTGTAATGGCATTGCCCTTAAAAAGGCATTTAGCTCTTTTGCTGCCCAAGCCCTAATCTAAAAATAAAAGCCACCCCAAACAAAAAAAGACATTTCACAAATTAACAAACAAATGATCAAAAATAATAACATTTTATTCCTATTCTAATACCCATTTAAAAAAAACAAAAAAAAAAACACCCCAAAATAAGAAACCTTATCCTATATAATAAAAGGCCAAGTGTGCTTGTCCGAAGCTGTCATGCGCAGTAGAGGCTGCGCACGAGGACAAACACACTTGGCCTTCTAACTGTCAGTGTCTTCCTCCTGGAATCGCATGTGGTGGAGTGGGCGTGGCCGACGGTGCAAGTGGGCGGGCCTGGGTGGGGGCGGGCTGGGCGTGACACAGACGGGGTCGACCGCAATGTGGACAGGCTGGGCGGGGCCACGTGTGACGCGGGCGGGGCCAGATGCCGGGCGAATGCACAGTGAGTGATTGAGACAGAGAGCTCTAAAAAGAAGGGGATAGAGAGAGCAGAAGAGGGGGGATAAGGAGGGGGGGAGAGACAGCAAAAGAGAGGGGGGAGAATGAGCAAAAGAGAGGGCGGAGAGAGCACAAAAGAGAGGGGGGAAAGAGCACAAAAGAGGGGGGAGAGCACAAAAGAGAGAGGGGGAGAGAGCACAAGAGAGAGAGCACAAAAGAGAGGGGGAGAGAGCGCAAAAGAGAGTGGGGAGAGATCGCAAAAGAGAGTGGGGAGAGAGCGCGAGAGTGGGGAGAGAGAACAGTGTGGATCAGGTCCGCAAGACCTCGCTGAATGCGGAGAGCAAAACGCTCTCCGTATTCAGCATTGCACCAGCAGCTCACAATGGGCCCCCAGCAGGGAGGTGTCAATCAACCCGATTGTACTCGATCGGGTTGAATTGAGGCGATTCCTGTCAGCCTGCTCAGAGCAGGCGGACAGGGTTATGGATCACCGGTCTTTAGACCGCTGCTTCATAACTGCTGTTTCTGGTGAGTCTGAAGACTCCCCAGAAACACGGGCCCACAAGCTCCATACGGAGCTTGATAAATGGGCCTCTAGGTCTGAAGTTGAGCTTAATATTCTAGAGCAGTTTCATTTTTTTGCCTGAGCACAAACTATCGGCTAGATTACGAGTTTTTGTCAGTAAGGCTTGCGTTGCTAACGAGCCTTTTTCCCCACCGCTCCCTTAAGACAACGCTGGTATTACAGGTTTTTTTAAACCTGGCGTTAGCCGCAAAAAGGTGAGCGTAGAGCAAAATTTAGCTCCACATCTCACCTCAATACCAGTGTAGCTTAAGTCAGCGGTGAACTGGCTCAATGTGCTTGTGCACAATTTCCCCGTAGGAAACAATGGGGCTGAGCTGGCTGAAAAAAAAAACTAACACCTGCAAAAAAGCAGCGTTCAGCTCCTAACGCAGCCCCATTGTTTCCTATGGGGAAATAAAAGTTATGTATGCACCTAACACCCTAACATGAACCCCGAGTCTAAACACCCCTAATCTTACACTTATTAACCCCTAATCTGCCAACCCCGCTATCGCTGACACCTACATTATATTATTAACCCCTAATCTGCCGCTCCGGACACCGCCGCCACCTACATTATCCCTATGAACCCCTAATCTGCTGCCCCCAACATCGTCAACACCTACATTATATTTATTAACCCCTAATCTGCCCCCCCCAACGTTGCCACAACTATATTAAATGTATTAATCCCTAATCTGTCGCCGCCACTATTATAAATTTATTAACCCCTAAACCTAAGTCTAACCCTAACCCTAACACCCCTCTAACTTAAATATAATTTGAATAAAATTAAAAAAAAATTACCATCATTAAATAAATTAATCCTATTTAAAACTAAATACTTACCGATAAAATAAACCCTAAGCTAGCTACAATATAACTAATAGTTACATTGTAGCTATTTTAGGATTTATATTAATTTTACAGGCAACTTTGTATTTATTTTAACTAGGTACAATAGTTATTAAATAGTTATTAACTATTTAATAACTTCCTAGTTAAAATAAAGACAAATATACCTGTAAAATAAATCCTAACCTAAGTTACAATTACACCTAACACTACACTATAATTAAACTAATTACCTAAACTACCTACAATTAATTACAATTAAATTAAATAAACTAAATTATGAAAAAAACAAACACTAAATTACAGAAAAAAAAGAATTACAAGAATTTTAAAATAATAAAATTCCCTACCCTATACAAAATTACAAATAGCCCTTAAAAGGGCCTTTTGCGGGGCATTGCCCCAAAGTAATCAGCTCTTTCACCTGTAAAAAAACATACAATACCCCCCAACATTAAAACCCACCACCCACACACCCAACCCTACTCTAAAACCCACCCAATCCCCCCTTAAAAAAACCTAACACTACCCCTCTGAAGATCTCCCTACCTTGAGCTGTCTTCACCCAGCCAGGCACAAGTGGACCTCCAGAGGGGCAGAAGTCTTCATCCGATCCGGGCAGAAGAGGTCCTCCAAGCGGCAGAAGTCTTCATCCAGGCGGCATCTTCTATCTTCATCCATCCGGAGCGGATCCATCTTCAATCCAGCTGACACGGAGTCATCCTCTTCCATCGATGTCCTAACGAAGAATGAAGGTCCTTTAAATGACGTCATCCAAGATGGCGTCCCTTGAATTCCGATTGGCTGATAGGATTCTATCAGCCAATCGGAATTAAGGTAGGAAAAAGCCTATTGGCTGATCCAATCAGCCAATAGGATTGAAGTTCAATCCTATTGGCTGATTGGATCAGCCAATAGAATTGAGCTTGCATTCTATTGGCTGTTCCAATCAGCCAATAAAATGCACGCTCAATCCTATTGGCTGATTGGATCAGCCAATAGGATTTTTCCTACCTTAATTCCAATTGGCTGATAGAATCGGAATTCAAGGGACGCCATCTTGGATGACGTCATTTAAAGGAACCTTCATTCTTCGTTAGGACGTCGATGGAAGAGGATGGCTCCGCGCCGGCTGGATTGAAGATGGATCCGCTCCACTCCGGATGGATGAAGATAGAAGATGCCGCCTGGATGAAGACTTCTGCTGCTTGGAGGACCTCTTCTGCCCGGATCGGATGAAGACTTCTGCCCCTCTGGAGGTTCACTTGTGCCCGGCTGGGTGAAGACGGCTCAAGTTAGGGAGATCTTCAGGGGGTAGTGTTAGTTTTTTTTAGGGGGGGATTGGGTGGGTTTTAGAGTAGGGTTGGTGTGTGGATGGTGGGTTTTAATGTTGGGGGGGTATTGTATTTTTTTTACAGGTGAAAGAGCTGATTACTTTGGGGCAATGCCCCGCAAAAAGCCCTTTTAAGGGCTATTTGTAATTTAGTATAGGTTAGGGAATTTTATTATTTTGGGGGGCTTTTTTATTTTATTAGGGGGATTAGATTAGGTGTAATTAGTTTAAAATTCTTGTAATTCTTTTTTTTTCTGTAATTTAGTGTTTGTTTTTTTCCGTAATTTAGTGTTTGTTTTTTTCCGTAATTTAGTTGATTTAATTTAATTGTAGGTAGTTTAGGTAATAAGTTTAATTATAGTGTAGTGTTAGGTGTAATTGTAACTTAGGTTAGGATTTATTTTACAGGTATATTTGTCTTTATTTTAACTAGGAAGTTATTAAATAGTTAAAAACTATTTAATAACTATTCTACCTAGTTAAAATAAATACAAAGTTGCCTGTAAAATAAATATAAATCCTAAGCTAGATACAATCTATTAGTTATATTGTAGCTAGTTTAGGGTTTATTTTATAGGTAAGTATTTAGTTTTAAATAGGATTAATTTATTTAATTGTAGTTATTTTATTTACATTATTTTAAATTATATTTAAGTTAGGGGGGTTAGGGTTAGGTTTAGACTTAGGTTTAGGGGTCAATACCTTTAATATAGTGGCGGCGACGTTTGGGTGTGGCAGATTAGGGGTTAATAAATGTAAGTAGGTGTCGGCGATGTTAGGGACGGCAGATTAGGGGTTAATAAAATTTAACTAGGGTTTGCAAGGCGGGAGTGCGGCGGTTTAGGGGTTAATATATTTATTAAAGTGGCGGCGATGTCCGATCGGCAGATTAGGAGTTAATATATTTATTAAAGTGTTTCCGATTTATTAAAGTGTTTCCGATGTGGGGGGGGGGCTCGGTTTAGGGGTTAATAGGTAGTTTATGGGTGTTAGTGTACTTTTTAGCACTTTAGTTAAGATTTTTATGTTCCGGCGTTAGCCCATAAAACTCTTAACTACTGACTTTTAAATGCGGTAGAAGTCTTGCCAGGAGAGGGTGTACCGCTCATTTCTTCCAAGACTCGTAATACCAGCGTTAGGCAAATCCCATTAAAAAGATAGGATACGCAATTGACGTAAGGGGATTTGCGGTAAGCTCGCGGAAGAAAAGTGAGCGGTACACCTGTACCTGCCAGACTCGTAATACCAGCGGGCGTTAAAAAGCAGCGTTGGGACCTCTCAACGCTGCTTTTTAAGGCTAACGCAAGACTCGTAATCTAGGCGTATAACTTTTAACTGCTTTTCTGGCTAATAACACACACATTACCATGGACTAATAATATACAGTTGCGAACTAAAAGTAGCGCTGTCAAGCAAAATTGGTTATTAGCGTGCTACTTGTAATCTGGCTCTTATTTGTTTGTGCTAGGATGATCTAGACATTATAGGTATCACAGTATTGCTTCTTTCCTCTGTATTTTCTCTGTATGGTAGGTTATAAAGTTACTATCATTGGGGCCCTGTGTAAATAAAGCAACTTTTATATTTTTTCATTCTTATATTGTTTGAATGCCTATTTATTATCTATTAGGTTTATTTATGGGCATATTAGGTACTTTGTTTTTTTAATTTGTAGCTTTCTTTACACATAATTTTCTGTAAAGTTTTTTTTTCCCTCTGGGTCCTTAATAATTTAGCTGGTGTCTACATTACAAGGAAATGCGTAAAGCCCAGGGGGCTATAGTGCACTGTTTTTGGCATTGCCATCACCATCTCACTCTTATTCAACAGCTGCTGGCATTCTAATGATCCTTGTAAACCTTTTTACCCCAATGCTTCTATCTCAATGTTTGTGATTGCCTGTGTATATGTTTTCGTGCTTGATTGTCCATGTGAATGTTTGAGAGTGTGCATGTGAAGATCTATGGGTGTCTGTTCAATTGCATGTGGATGTCTATGGGTGCCTGTGTGTATCAGTGCATGTGGATGACTATGGGCATCTGTATGTGTGCATGTTTGTTTCTTAGGGTGTCCGTGTGCATGTGGATGTCTATGGGTGCCCATGTGTTTGTAAGCATGTGCATATCTATGGGTGCCTATTTGTTTTGTCTGTAGGTGCCTTAAAGGGTGTTTCATTTAAAACAAAATGACAGGCAGAATAGGAAGGTTAGATTTTAGAATTTGGGGAGCAATTTAGAATTTTGTCCTGGGAGCCAGATTCTCTTGAAACTGCCATGATTAGTTTGCTAGTCAAGAGTGTGATAAACACTTGCTTTACAAAATAAGCACTCACTAGGTGAGTGTAGATAAGCATTTGATTGTTGTGTATATCCAAAGAACTGTATGAGTTGGAATTTCACTTTAAATGTGGTTGTAGAAGTGGCTTTATACAAGCTTTTAAGACACCATTAAAAACATAATTTATGCTTACCTGATAAATTTATTTCTCTTGTAGTGTATCCAGTCCACGGATCATCCATTACTTATGGAATATATTCTCCTTCCCAACAGGAAGTTGCAAGAGTCCACCCACAGCAAAGCTGCTATATAGCTCCTCCCCTAACTGCCATATTCAGTCATTCGACCGAAAACATGCAGAGAAAGGAAAAACCATAGGGTGCAGTGGTGACTGTAGTTCAAATGAAAAAATTACCTGCCTTAAAGTGACAGGGCGGGCCGTGGACTGGATACACTACAAGAGAAATAAATTTATCAGGTAAGCATAAATTATGTTTTCTCTTGTTAAGTGTATCCAGTCCACGGATCATCCATTACTTATGGAATACCAATACCAAAGCTAAAGTACACGGATGATGGGAGGGACAAGGCAGGTACTTAAACGGAAGTTACCACTGCCTGTAAAAAAACCCTTTCTCCCAAAAATAGCCTCCGAAGAAGCAAGGTATCAAATTTGTTAAATTTGAAAAGTATGAAGCGCAGACCAAGACTCCGTCTTGTAAATCTGTTCAACAGAAGCCACATTTAAAAAAGGCCCAAGTGAAAACCACAGCTCTAGTAGAATGAGCTGTAATCCCTTCAGGAGGCTGCTGTCCAGCAGTCTCATAAGCTAAATGAATTATGCTTTTTAACCAAAAAGACAGAGAGGCTGCTGAAGTCTTTTGACCTCTCCTCTGTCCAGAATAGACAACAAACAAGGTGAACGTTTGATGAAAACTGTAGTAGCTTGTAAGTAAAACTTTAAAGCACAAACCACGTCCAATATTGTGTAATAGACGTTCCTTCTTTGAGGAAGGATTAGGATACAAGCATGGAACAACTATCTCTTGAGTGATGTACTTGTTAGATACCACCTTAGGAAAAAACCCAGGTTGGTACGCAGGACTACCTTATCCGTACGAAGGACCAGATAAGGAGAATCACATTGTAACACAGATAACTTGGAGACTCTACGAGTCGAGGAATTAGCTACCCAAAAGGAACTTTCCAAGATAAAGATTGATATCTATGGAACAAAAAAGGTTCAAACGGAACTTCCTGAAGAACCTTAAGAATCAGGTTTAAGCTCCATGGCGGAGCAACAGTTTTAAACACAGGCTTGGATCTAACCAAAGCCTGACCAAATGCCTGAACGTCTAGAATACCTGCCAGACGCTTGTGCAAAAAAAATAGACAGAGTAAAAATCTGTCCCCTTTTAAGGAATTAGCTGACAACCCTTTTCTCAAAAACATCTTGGAGAAAAGATAATATCCTGGGAATCCAGACTTTACTCCATGAGTAACCCTTGGATTCATAACAATCAGATATTTACACCATATCTATGTTCAATTTTCCTAGAGACAGGCTTTCATGTCTGTATTAAGGTATCAATGACTGACTCGGAGAAGCCATGCTTTGATAACATCAAGCGTTCAGTCTCCAGGCAGTCCATCTCAGATTGATTCTATTTAGATGGTTGAAAGGACCCTGAGGTAGAGGGACCTGTCTCAGAAGCAGAGACCGTGATGGAAAGGATGACATGTCCACCAGATCTGCATACCAGGTCCTGCGTGGCTACGCAGGCGCTGTCAAAAACACCAAAGCCCTCTCCTGCTTGGTCTTGACCTCCGGAGGAAATCCCACTCCCCCGGAAGAAAAGTCTGACGATTAGAAAATCCACCTCCCAGTTCTCAACACCTGGGATATGGATAGCTGATAGACAAGAGTGAGTCTCTGTCCAGTGAATTATTGTAAGACTTCTAACATCGCTAGGGAACTTCTGTTCCCCCTTGATGGCTGATGTAAGCCACAGTCGTGTATATTGTCCGACTGAGTATGATGTACCTCAGAGTTGCTAACTGAGGCCAAGTCTGAAGAGCATGGAATATCACTCCCAGTTCCAGAATATTTATTAGAAGGAGGGTCTCCTCCTAAGTCCACTATCCCTGAGCCTTCAGGGAGTTCCAGACTGCATCCCAACCTAAAAGGCTGGCATCTATTGTAACAATTGTCCCATCTGACCTGCGGAAGGTCATACCCTTGGACAGATGGACCCGACATAGTCACCAGAGAAGAGAATCTCTGGTCTCTTGGTCCAGGTTTAAAAGGGGGACAAATCTGTGTAATCCCCGTTCCTCTGACTGAGCATGCATAGTTGCAGCGGACTGAAATGTAGACGTGCAAACGGTACTATGTCCCTTGCCGCTACCATTAAGCCGATTTCATTCATGTACTGAGCCACCGAAGGGCGTGGATGGGATGAAAAAACACGGCAGAAATTTAGAAACTTTGACAACCTGGACTCAGTCAGGTAAATTTTCATTTCTACAGAATCTATCAGAGTCCCTAGGAGGGAAACCCTTGAGATTGGGGATAGAGAACTCTTTCCTTGTTCACTTTCCACCCATGTGATCTCAGAAATGCCAGTACTACGTCCGTATGAGACTGGGCAATTTGGATGTTTGACGCCTGTATCAGGATGTCGTCTAAATAAGGGGCCACTTCTATGCCCCGACCGCCAAAGCGACCCCAGAACCTCCATAAAGATTCTTGGGGCTGTAGATATCCCAAAGGAAAGAGCTACAAACTGGTAATGCCTGTCTAGAAAGGCAAACCTGAAAAACAATGGTGATCTTTATGCATCACAATGTGAGGATAAGCATCCTTCAAATCCATTGTAGTCCTCTATTGACTCTCCTGGATCATAGTTAAGATGGTACGAATAGTTTCCATCTTAAATGACGGAATTCTGAGGAATTTGTTTAAGATCTTTAGATCCAAAATAGGTCTGAAGGTTCCCTCTCCTTGGGAACCACAAACAGATTTGAGTAAAAACTCTGTCCCTGTTCCTCTCTTGGAACTGGATGGATCTCGTACACAATGTAAGAATGCCTCCTTCTTTATCTGGTTTGCAGATAATTGTGAAAGGCGAAATCTCCCCTTTTTGGGGGGGAATCTTTGAAATCCAGAAGATATCTCTGGGATATAAATTCCAATGCCTAGGGATCCTGGGCATCTCTTGCCCACGCCTGGGCGAAGAATGAAAGTCTGCCCCCTATAGGATCCATTACCGGATAGGGGTCCGTTCCTTCATGCTGCCTTAGAGGCAGCAGCAGGCTCCTTGGCCTGCTTATCTTTGTTCCAGGTCCGATTGTCTCCAGACCGCCTTGGACTGAGCAAAAATTCCCTCTTGTTTTGCCTTAGAGGAAGAGGATGCCACACCTGCCCTGAAGTTTTTAAAAGGCACGAAAATTAGACTTTTTTTTTTTTTTTTTTGGCCCTTGATTTGGACCTATCCTGAGGAAGGGCATGACCTTTTCCTCCAGTGATATAAGCAATAATCTCCTTCAAACCAGGCCCGAATAGGGTCTGCCCCTTGAAGGGAAGTTAAGTAGCTTATTTATTAAAGTCACGACAGCTGACCATGATATAAGCCATAGCGCTCTGCGCGCCAGTATAGTAAAAAACAGAATTCTTAGCCGTTAGTCTAGTCAAATGAACAAGGCATCAGAAAACAAAGGAATTGGCTAGCATAAGCTTGTCAAATATATTCATCCAATGGAGTCGCTTAACTGTAAAGCCTCATCAAGAGACTCAACCCAGAACGCCGCAGCAGCAGTAACAGAAGCAATGTATGCAAGGGGCTGCAGGATAAAACCCTGTTGAATAAACATTTTTTATCCATTGGATCTAAAAAGCACAACTGTCCACGTCAGAGGTAGTGGTACGCTTAGCTAGAGTAGAAACTCTTCTCTCCACCTTAGGAACTGTCTGCCAGAAGTCCCGTGTGGTGGTAACTATTAGAAAACATTCTTCTAAAAAATAGGAGGGGAAGAGAACGGCACACCTGGTCTATCCCATTCCTTATTAAAAAATTTTTAGTAAACCTCTTTAGGTATTGGAAAAACATCAGTACACACCGGCACAGCATATTATTTATCCAGTCTACACAATTTCTCTGGCCCTGCGATTGTACACATTCATTCAGAGCAGCCAAAGCCTCCCTGAGCAACAAGTGGAGGTTCTCAAGCATAAATTTTAAATGTAGAAATATCAGAATCAGGTTAAATCATCTTCCCTGAGTCAAAAAAAAAAATCACCCACAGACTAAGCATATTGTGAGGTAGTATCATACATGGTTCTTAAAGCGTCTGTATGCTCTGTATCTACCCCCAGAGCTTACTGCTTTCCTTTAATTTCAGGTAGTCTGACTAATACTGCTGCCAGAATATTATTCACCACCTTTGCCATGTCTTGTAAAATAAACGCTATGGGCGCCCTTGATGTACTTGGCGCCATTTGAGCGTGAGTCCCTGAAGCGGGAGTCGAAGGGTCTGACACGTGGGGAGAGTTAGTCGGCATAACTTTCCCCTCGACAGAATCCCCTGGTAAAATAAACGCTATGGGTGCCCTTGATGTACTTGGCGCCATTTGAGCGTGAGTCCCTAAAGCGGGAGTCAAAAGGTCTGACACGTGGGGAGAGTTAGTCGGCATAACTACCCCCACGACAGAATCCTCTGGTGATAATGTTTTTAAAGACAAAAAATGATCTTTATTGTTTAACATGAAATCAGTACATCTGGTACACATTCTAAGATGGGGTTCCACCATGGCTTTAAAACATAATGAACACAGAGCTTCCTCTATGTCAGACATGTTAGAACAGACTAATAATGAGACTAGTAAGCTTGGAAAACACTTTAAATCAAGTTAACAAGCAAATATATAAAACGATACTGTGCCTTTAAGAGAAACAAATTTTGTCAAAATTTGAAAAACAGTGAAAAAAAGGCAGTAAAACAAACGAAATTTTTACAGTACATGTAATAAGGTAACAGAGCATTGCACCCACTTGCAAATGGATGATTAACCCCCTTAATGCAAAAAACAGATAAAAAAAACGACAGACGTTTTTAAAAACAGACACAACAAACTGCCACAGCCAACAGTGGGAAGCTTCAGTTAACTGTTTCTATGCAAAATATAAGCCAGCCATGTGGAAAAAAACTTAGGCCCCAATAAGTTTTATCACCAAACATATGTTAAAAAACGATTAAACATGCCAGCAAACGTTTTAAAACATATTTTTACAAGAGTATGTATCTCTATTAAGCCTGATACCAGTCGCTTTTACTGCATTTAAGGCTATACCAACATTACAGTGTTATCACCAATGTACGTTAAAAAACGATTAAACATACCAGCAAACGTTTTAAAACACATTTTTATAAGAGTATGTATCTCTATTAATAAGCCTGATACCAGTCGCTATCGCTGCATTTAAGGCTTTACTTACATTACTTCGGTATCAGCAGTATTTTCTTAGTCAATTCCATTCCTAGAAAAATATTTTACTGCACATACCTTATCTGCAGGAAAACCTGCACGCCATTCCCCCTCTGAAGTACCTCACTCCTCAGAATGTGTGAGAACAGCAAATGGATCTTAGTTACGTCTGCTAAGATCATAGAAAAACGCAGGCAGATTCTTCTTCCAAATACTGCCTGAGATAAACAGCACACTCCGGTGCCATTTAAAAATAACAAACTTTTGATTGAAGAATAAACTAAGTAGAAAGCACCACAGACTCTCACGACCTCCTATCTATGTTGAGGCTTGCAAGAGAATGACTGAATATGGCAGTTAGGGGAGGAGCTATATAGCAGCTTTGCTGTGGGTGGACTCTTGCAACTTCCTGTTGGGAAGGAGAATATATTCCATAAGTAATGGATGATCCGTGGACTGGATACACTTAACAAGAGAAATATGGTTACAAACAGTTTACCAGCATCCAGAGATTAATAGAAACAGGACTAGTCACAAAATGTGAAAGCAATGAATGTGCTTATGTTGCTCTCATACCATCTAGTAAAGCTCATAATGACCTATTAGATAAATAGCATTTAAAACCCATCAACAGGGAAGTGTGTGTCTAATTACCAGCTAATTTGTGCCTTTTACTTAGATTGTACTAGACTTCTATAAGCCATATTGCAACTAAGGCAGGACAATTCCATCATGGACAACACATAGGTAAGTCACATACATTACACTTTGCTTAAAGGGACAGTCAACCATAGAATTGTTATTGTTTTAAAAGATAGATAATCCCTTTATCACTCATTCCCCAGTTTTGCATAACCAACACAGTTATATTAATGTACTTTTTACCTTTGTGATTACCTTGTATCTAGGAACCTTCTTCCAGCCCCCTGATCACATGACTCTGACTGTTTATTATCTATTGTCTTAAATGTAGCATTGTATTGTGCTAGATCTTAAATAACTTTCTGTGCCTGAACACAGTGTTATCTATATAGCCCACGTGTATTTTCTGTCTCTTTGTGTTGAAAAGAGATTTAAAAAGAATGTGATAAGAGGCAGCCCTCAAAGGCTTAGAATTTAGCATATGAGCCTACCTATGTTTAGTTTAAACTAAGAATACCAAGAGAAAAAAGCAAATTTGATGATAAAAGTAAATTGGAAAGTCAATTAAAATTAAAAGTCCTATCTGAATAATGAAAGTTTAATTTATACTTGACTGTCCCTTTAATATAAATTCTAACTGTTACTTTGTATTGCCAGGTGACGTTGGCTACAAAATAATGCACCATTAGTTCGAAAAACAAAGTCCCTTTGAGGCAAAATAAGAGCAAGAACAGTAATAGACAAAGCATTTGCATTTCAGCTGACTTGGGGGGCACTCCTATATAATCCTCCAAAGATTATTGGTAAATTAAATTACTGCAGTTGCTTGCATGAAGAAGATTAAAGTGATAGGTAGTTTGATGAGGGGATCCCTGCTGGAATTCACATCCTGTTGCAAGAATAATTCCAAGGTAACACTACAGTTGTCAACTACGTTTATTAAAATTTGTTTTGTTTTTTTTAAATAAAATTGAAAGCGGTGTAACAAGCCAAACTATTACATTACTATTAATATGAGTGTACTGAAATGTGAGGGTTGTGGGTGAAAGGAATTATTAATGTCTTTGTGTGTTTAAAAGGGTATATTGTGACTGATTAAAGCTTGGGTGTATAGTTTAAGAAATGTATATATTTATAGTTGTGTGCATGTATATTGGTCTAATATGATGTCTAGAATATAAAAATAAATTATATATATATATATATATATATATATATATATATACTGCTGTAATCCTTACATTTCAGCTTGTTATTTGAACATATATAACCTTGGAGAACACAATAAAGTGAATAACATTTTTTTTGTTTGTTTGTTTTTAAAGAAACAAAATATATTTACATGCCTAATTATAACATTAAAGGGACAGTCAACACCAGAATTTTTGTTGTTTAAAAAGATAGCTAATACAGTACCTTTATTACCCATTCCCCAGTTTTGCATAACCAACACAGTTATAATAATACACGTTTTACCTCTGTAATTACCTTGTATCTATGCTGACTCCTAGGTAACTTCATGTGTGTGAACTCAATGTTATCTATATGACACACATGAACTAACACCCTCTAGTGGTGAAAAACTGTCAAAATGCATTCAGATTAGAGGCGGCCTTCAAGGTCTAAGAAATTAGCATATGAGCCTACCTAGGTTTAGCATTCAACTAAGAATACAAAGAGAACAAAGCAAAATTGGTGATAAAAGTAAATTGGAAAGTTGTTTAAAATGACATACCCTATTTGAATCATGAAAGTTTATTTTGTACTAGACTGCCCCTTTAAGCATCATTGTTGGAGATCATCTGTGAAGGATACTAGAATAAAAAAGCCTTCAAAACCTTACAGAACAAAAAAAAATAAAAATGGAAAAATATACCCTATGTAGTTCATGTTAAAATGCTTTGAAATATCGAAATGCGACCTCAAGATGAATGATGAGTCTTTATGAATTACATATACTGGGCTGATGAATAGTTAAACCTCCTAACCACATCTTTAGAATGCCCCAAATGTCCACAGACAGTCGATTGAGACACTTTTTGCTCTTTCCAAGAAGACTGCTTTACTATAACAAATAGGTTTAACAGATATTTAGAGGGCACTACAAATGAGCTTAAGATATCACAATTTTCAGTGTTTAAACACTTAATGTTTGACAAGGGTCACAACCCTGTAAATGTGAATAATATTAGCACAGGCAATAGAACTCTAGCACAAATACTACAATATTAGCTTTAAAAATATTTATTTACCAGATAAGCATATTACATAATCATATTAAATAAGGGACGTCTCCCATATATGTCTAAAAAACAATCCTTATACATAAAAATTAAGATGCGCAATATAAAATAAATAATAATAATAGTGCGCAATATAAAATGACAGGTTAAAGCGTAGTGATAAACAGCCTTATTAATCACATAATATTAATGCAGATACAAAAAAAGCTTATTTCATGGATTTATGAATTACGGCATTACTAGAGCATACCGCTAAAGAGTCTTCTTCTGAGCCACTTACTGATATATATATATATATATATATATATATATATAGAGAGAGAGAGAGAGAGAGAGAGAGAGAAACAGATTCCACATCCAATATCAAAGTTATTTGTCTTAGGGTGTGTAGGATTATTTAGAGAATTCTCTTAATTGAAAACACCTATTATTGGACCAGAGGATAACACAGTCTTTTAGTGCAAAATTCCCATGTTTGCATTTGATCTCATACAAAAGGAATGTGTTGATAATGAATTTGTTACCTTAGAGTGATGAAAGACCGTCCACAGGTTCAGTGAGACTTTATTACCTGCATGAGCTTTGCTCTCTGCCTACGTCATGGTACGGATCATTCATGTAGCGACTTTTACAGTTGAATTCACTTGCACTTAGTGCTAATAGCACGCAAGTAATACCAGTAGTTAATAAGCGAATAATCCAGGTTATTTGAAAGTTCTCCACACCATCCGAATTTAACACTCTGGGAATAAGTGTAATATTAACAACCTTTTACCATCGATATTAACAGACTTTTACCATCAACGCGTTTCACCCTGTGATGGGTTTGATGGCATTTCAACTTATTCCTAAAGGATAAACTCACCTGTGTATATATTTTTGTATTCTGTCTGTTTTTTGTAGGAAGAAGTAGAGAATTACACCCCAGATCCATACAAGGAAGAGTATAGAAACATAGATATTGACTGCAGATAAGAGCCATATGCCCAGCAAATCTGCCTGATATTACCTAAAAGTATAAACTTATCTAGTTCATATGATATCCTTATGCTTGTCCCAGGCATTTTTAAAGTCCACCACAGTGTTTGTCATTACTACCTCTTGATGAAGTTTATTCCATAAATCAATCACTCTTTCTATAAAGAAGTGCTTCCTCAAATTACTCCTGAATCTATTTCCCTTCAGCTTGAGATCATGACCCCTTGTTCTTGAATTTTCCATTTTATGTAAAATACCCACAGCCTCAGTTTTACTAAACCCTTTAATGTACTTGAAAGTTGCTATCATATCACCTCTTTCCCTTCTCTCCTCTAAGCTGTACATATTTAGGTCATTGAGCCTATCCTGGTAAGTTTTTTTTAGACCATGTACCATTTTGGTAGCCCTCCTTTGCACAGATTCAAGTTTGTTAATATCCTTCTGAAGATATGGCCTCCAGAACTGCACACAATACTCAAGATGAGGCCTAACTAATTATCTATAAAGTGGCATAAGAACCTTACTATTTCTGCTGCAAATATCTCTACCAATACATCCAAGCATTCTGCTGGCCTTACTCGCTGCATTACTACATTGTTTACTTAGTTTTAAATCATCTGAAATAATAAGGATGATACATAGTGTGCTTGAACTCTTTGATCGCCCCAGTTGAGTATCCTAGGAAAAAAATGCAACTCAGTATCCACACCTTAAACTCCTTTCTTGGCTTAATGTTGATTTACTTACTGTCACGTTTGTATAACTTCATACTACATTTGTCTATTACGGCTGCTGCATTGCGTTCCCTCTTGCCTTTAGAGGCTTGGGGCCTATTTATTAAGCAGTGGATGCTGCTTATTCCACGCGAGTCTACTGGCTTGCCAGAAACAGGAGTTAAGAAGCACCGGTCTTAAGACCGCTGCTCCTTAACTTGTCCGCCACCTCTGAGGTGGCCAACTGCAATCATTCCGATCATATACGATCAGGATGATTGACACCCCCTGCTAGCGGCCGATTGGCTACGAATGTGCAGGGGTGGCATTGCACAAGCATTTCACCAGAAATGCTTGTGCAATGATAAATGCCGACAGCTTATGCTGTCTGCATTTAGCAATGTCGGGCGGACATGATTTGCTACAGCGAATCATATCTGCCTTACATTTGATAAATCGTCCCCCCCCCTTGTATTTATAACAACTTAATACTTACCTCTTTTGTAGAACATTATAGAATAAATCATATATTGTTCTTGTGTGTTTAGTTATTTTATTAGCAAAGTAACAAACTATCATAAAGCAATATGTTGTTTCACCTTAAGTAAGACCAATTTCACTGCATTATTTCAACTATATTGGTGGTCTAGTTAGATCAATACAGTATATACAACACAGATTGTATTACTACAAGTTTGCTGTCCAGAAAAAAATGGTCTATTAATCCAAAATGTCCAATAAGAAATGAAAAGTTCTGCCTTTTTCAAACAATTTACAATGAATGGGAAGAGATGGAATTTCGCGGAAATGTAAATATGGAAGGTCCAAGATCATTAAAAAAATCTGGTAAGTAGAAAAATTAATATGAATCAGTACATTAATTAAAAATGTTTAAGATCCCTTTAAAACATCTCTATTTGTGTTATATAGGTCATGTACTATATAGCAAAGTAGTCTTGCAGTTAGAAACAAGACACAAAGAACATAGGCAACTACAACCCCACAGGAGGACAGAGCACCAACCTCTTCACAAGTTACTGAAAATGTGCTACGTCAAGAGAAATAACAAAAGGGGGCTTCATTTATGAAAAAATATGCTTTACCACCAGAGAGAAAACTCTCAAACAGACTCTCACTCAATGTATGTGGTTGTGTATGCACATAAATGTTATTTTTATGTGAGAATATCACTGAGATGACAAATAATATGCTTTACAAAGGCAGCAGCAACAATTGTGGCATATTGACAACATTACCTGAAAAAGTTCCTTTACTTTGGCCTAATCCGATACTACAGCATTTCTAGCTCCCGTCCACTTACATGATACTGAGAAAGTGGGCATCTGTCAAGGGGATTGTAGAAAAAAATACATTCAGAGAGAGAAGTAATCTGCCAGGAACGAACAACAGCTTAGTGGCTTGTTCTGTGGACCAATTATCACAGGGTAGTAGCTTCTTCTAGCCTAATTATTTTTTTCACAGAGTACACACACAAAAGGCTGAAACAATTGTCTGGGGTTGCTACCAGGGTTGCCTGGTATTTCTAGGCTGGACTGACCTTGTTAGATGGCATTAGATATATTCTTCAAAAAAGTTTTTCTCTATGAAAAGCATAATTGGGCTAAGAGAGGCTGCTCCCAGGTGGTAAATTGCCATAGAACAAGCAATTTAGTTGTTTTCATTCCTTAGAGAGCTCTTCTCTTTCTGTATGTATTTGCAATATGACCCTGAGGAAGTCTCCCAAAACGGTTAAAAGCAGACATGGACTCCTTGCCCAATGTGCTTAAAGGAATATGGATGCATCTCACTGACGAGACCCAAAGAAGGCTGAAACAATCTTTTGGGGTTCCCACGTTCCTTGTTCAGAGAGGGATTGGCTCATATTTTGGGTTTGGACTGACCCTGTAAGATGGGATCAGACTGATATACTTCAAAAAAGTTCTCTTTGAAAAGCACAATTTAGCTAATAAAAGGCTGCTCCCAGTTGGTAAATTGTGATACAACAAGCTACTAAGTTGTTGTTAGTTCCTGAGAGAGCGCTTCTCTTTATGCATGTATTTGCTACACTATATGGTAAAGGTTGGAAACCAGATGTGGACTCCTTGCCTAATGTGCTAAGAGGAATATGGCTGCACCTCACTTAAGAGGCCCAAAGAAGGCCAAAATGATTGCCTGGGGTTGCCATATTCCTGGTTTAGAGAGGGATTGCCTGGTATTTTGGGGCTGGACTGACTGTTAAAAAGGATCAGACTTATATACTTCAGGAATGTTCTCCTCTATGAAAAAGCATGCAGTTATGTCACTTCTGTGCCTCTGTGAGCTAGTCTTTGATAGGTTATTTTAATTGTTCAATATAGTGTAAGATTGTTGTTACTATTAGTTGTTTATGTTTGAAGTTCCTATTGTAAATAATGGTAACGCATCTGAATCCAATATTCTCCTGTAACGTATGTCAAAGGTATGTCCAAAATTCAGCTGAACCAAATGATAAAAAAAATCTGACTAAACAAATTTTTTACCTATGCACATGTCTAATACCCACAATCCCCTAGCTCATATAGGTTTATTATTCATGTACAGTTTTCACTATTGAATTGTAGCTATTAAGTCTTAGTTTCAGTTCAAACATGTAAATTGTATTGTCATTTAACACTGTCTTCATGGATCACTTACATTACACCCTCATTGCACACAGTGATGTTGCTTTGAACATTCTGCTAGTGGCAGAGAAAACGCGCAAACCAACAGCGAGTACTAAACACCTGTTTGCAAGACTTCCTTCTAACGGTGATTAGATTCCTTTAGAACATTTCACCAGCAAAAATGATTGCAATGAGGATACCTTTATTATAGCACATTATTGCTATTGTGAAGGTGCTTTGAACCTCTGTCTCTCACAGACACTGCCAGTGTCACTTACATTTCGTCTCTCCTCTTAGAAGGACTAGACTGATTTGGTAATTGTTGATTTTCCTAGTGTTCTAGGTGTGGCATAATTAACAACTGTAACATTAACCTATTGCCATCTGAATGATAAACTATTTGTTAAATACAGAGTTGATATAATATTTTATTACAATATTACATGTATATAATCTGTAAATCCCATCATATTGATAAGTGTTGCTTCAGACATAAGGAATAGAGGAAACTCTCAAAAAAATTGTCTACTTTTAAATGTATAGTCCAATTAAAAAAGTATTATTGCTTAAAAAGGTACAGAAAACCCCCAAATGTTCTTTCATGGGGGCATATTTATCAAGCACCGTAAGGAGCTTGAGGACCCTTGTTTCCGACGAGCTGCTCCATAACCTCCCCGCCTGCCCTGAGGCTGCAGACTGAAATCGACCCAATGGAATACGATCGGGTTGATTGACACCCCCTGTTAGCGGCCGATTTGCCGCAAATCTGCAGGGGGCGACATTGCACCAGCAGTTCACAAGAACTGCTGGTGCAATGATAAATTCCGACAGCGTATGCTGTCGGCATTTATCGATGTGCAGTGGACATGATACGCTACTTTGTATCATATCCGCTCACACATTGATAAATATACCCCATGGTTTAGATAGAACATACAATCTTAAACAACTTTCCAATTTACTTATATTATCAACTTTGTTTTGTTCTCTTGTTATCCTTATGAACACATCTAGTCAGCCAATTGTAAGAGACAATATGCAGGCACTATTCAGCAGCTAGCTCCCACTAGTGTAGGATATGGCATATTCTTTTTCAACAAGGGATACCAAGAGAACGGAGCATATCTGAAAATAGAAGTGAATTGGAAAGTGTCTTACATGACATGCTCTATCTAAATCATGCAAGTTTAATTGTGAGTTTCCTGTCTCTTTAATACAATACTCTTGTTATTTCTATATTGTATTTATAAATATCTATAGAATGTCTAATGTATTTGCCTTTCACAAGTTTGCAATGTGTAAATTATGTTTCGATATGCTTTGTTATTGTTAATTTGACAAACAGAAGATGTTGGAATCCATTTTGATTAGTATGTAGCAAGCACAAAACCTGCATTCTAATCAGATTAAAAATGCTGACTAAATCACTTCTTATTTTTGCATTAGTGCATGCATAAACAATGTCACAGCCAATTACCAGAACAACATACACATCTCTTTAAACACATTTTAGGTGATTCATATTGATCAAGCAAAATAACTTTAACATAAACAATTTGGGTGTTGGGTGCAATTTGGGTGTTCAAAAGTGGAGAACAAAATAGAGAAAAAACAGATCCAATGTGTAAAATCTGAAACAAAAAATAACTGAGAAACCACTCAAAAATATATATATTTTTTGGATTGACTGGCATAACTGTGTTACTAAAAAAAGTTAGATAAATGGGTTATTACCTGGTTAACTAACGTATTGGAAATGAAAATTTTGTGATATCCCATTTGATGAATTTAGGATGGCAATTTGGGTGGACTGTGCTTTCAGGCTTTTGTTCTTTACCAATAAGCATCTGTCATTGTTAAAGGAAGTTAAAAACTAAGGGGCATATTTATCAAGGTCTATAACTTGTCTGCCTGCTCTAAAGGCCACAGACAGAAATCAACCCGATCGAATACGATCGGGTTGTTTGACACCCCCTGCTAGCGACCGAACTGCTGCAAATCTGCAGGGGGTGGCATTGCACCAGCAGTTCACAAGAACTGCTGGTGAAATGATAAATGTCAAAAGCGTATGCTGTCACCATTTATCGATGTGCGGCGGACATGATACGCTACTTCATATCATGTCTGCTCGCTCATTGATAAATATACCCCTATGAACCAGATTACAAGTGGAGCGCTAAATATCACTTTCATGAAAGTGATATTTGTGCTCCACTGAGTAATATCAGCGCACACTAATGTGTACTGGTATTACAAGTTGTCAGCAAAGTGAACGCAAGCTCGCGGTCACATTGCTGGGAAGCATTGCACTCACAGGAACGCACTTCCATAGGCTCCAAAACCTAAGTGCAGCAAATGGGGTAAAGTTGCGCAGCGATGGCACCAAATTTTAATATATATGCATATGCTTATATACATATATATATTTACAGGGAAAACGCAGTTCCCATAGACCGCAATGTAAAAGCACTTTTCAGTGCTGGTTTTTTTTCTAACACCCTACTTCCGCCAACTTTGCACCCCAAATACTGCCTAGTGCTGTTATTGTATTAAAAAATAATTGTTAATAAAATACACTAAACTGTATTTTGGATGCATTTGGGGCACATTTATAAAATTAATCAGAGATCTGATCTCTGGTTATTTTTATAAGCGCTAATTGCTACAGCGATAATCAGTCACTTGTAACGGATGATTAATTATCGTGCGCCTGCAAACTGCAAATTTTCACATTTTCAGGCGTGCAACAATTTAGCGCTCCACTTGTAATCTGACCCTAAATACATGTTATATGTATAGTATTGAGGTAATTCTCTAAAACCATCTAGTCAAGAGTGCTGCCATGCAGAAATCTAGCTTTCACTACATTGCTGTACTGATATGTTTGCACATGTGCAGCAACTCTCATTCAGATGCCTGCAGTGAAACCTAGGTTCCAACATGGTGGAACCCATAATTAGAAGGAAATGAAAAAGGTCCAAGAAAAAAAATGGAATTACTGCAGTCTATGCTGATTTGCAATTACAAAATATTCATCTTTGTGAATAAAACTAAATAAAATGTCCTAAGAAAAGCTGAGAGTGTATTAAAAATATTTGGTGTGAATGATAAAATAATTATTTACATTTCATAATTAAAGGGGCAGTTTACTATAATATGTAACCCCCTTTAATTATAGATACATATCTACTATGTATTATTATTTTTAATGCACACATCTTATTTTGGTTAAACTGTGATTAACACTGGTTATAAGAGATAGGGCATAACAATTATGTCTTCATTATAGGGGCTCTTCTGCAGTGAATCAAATATAATATATTAAATGACCCTATTTTTATTTTTTAAATACCTAAAATTTAAAGGGACATGTTTGTTAGTATATATATATATTTATACATACAGAGTACATATTTATATGCATATAACTCATATACAATGTAGAAGACATACATTTGATATAAAATATGTGTGTGTAACAAACATCTACATTCTAAGGAAGGATGTAATTATTGACACAGGTGGTTGGACAAATGGTAAGCAGTAAAGTAACAACAAAGAGGCAAAGTCTTTAGATATGCAAATTAGCTCATCTACTCTACCCAAGTATGTCAGCTTGTCCCACAAATATCTCAAGTGGCAATATATATAAACAAGAGGGATATAAGCTAAGAGGGATAGGAGACAGTTGGGATGGAAGGTTAGTAGGTTTACACACACACACACTGTCACTCTACACAACACATATACACACACTGTCAGTCTACACAACACACATGCACTCGCACACACACACATACACACACTGTCACTACACAACACACATGCACTCACACACTGTCACTCTACACAACACACATGCACTCACATACACACACAAGCTACCAAACACACACACAGTCATACTAGACAGGAAGAAAAGGGGTTTGGTAAGTGCACACACAAACACACATGCTGCCACACATAGCCAAACACATTCATACTAGACAGGAAAAAAGGGGTTTGTTAAATGCACACACAGACACACATGCAACCACACACACGCTACCACACACACACAAGCTACCACACACACAATCATACTGGACAGGAAGAAAGGGGTTTGGTAAGTGCACACACACACATTGCTACCACACATACACAGACACACACATGCTACCACACACACACATATTCATACTAGACAAGAAGAAAGGGGTTTGGTAAGTGCACACACACACACACACACACACACACACACATTGCTACCACACACACACACATTCATACTAGACAAGAAGAAAGGGGTTTGGTAAGTGCACACACACACACACATTGCTACCACACACACACACATTCATACTAGACAAGAAGAAAGGGGTTTGGTAAGTGCACACACACACATGCTACCACACATACACAGACACACACATGCTACCACACACACACATTCATACTAGACAAGAAGAAAGGGGTTTGGTAAGTGCACACACACACACACACACACATGCTACCACACAAACACAAGCTACCACACACACACATTCATACTAGTCAGGAAGAAAGGGTTTTAGGTAAGTTCACGCACACACCTTACAATAACAGATAGATAGGACACATTGTGTGTTTGTGAGTATGAGTGAACAAATATCTATGTAACTATCTCTTTAACCTCTCTGTAAGTTGGGAAGATTCTAATTAAAGTTCTCCCTCTCTCGTAAAGAACTGAGTATCTGGTAAATCAGTAGTATAGTGGCTATATTTTTGTAGCACCACACATACAATATTTACCTGGGACTAGTGGTAAATAGTGCATTGTGTACAAGTGAGGTGTGAGGTTACACTAGGGGCTTCTACATTTATTATACATATTATCCTGAACATATCCAAAGTGGATTTATTGAATGTGATCCTGGTGGATTAGAGAGATAATTGTGCAACACCTTTAAACACATAGTTAAAGTTGCTTACCAAGCATACTCCCATGCTATTTCTATATTGATTGATATATATGTATACTGCTACTGATTAGTTCAATGTTGTGACAATGCATTGCTCCTGACTTTTAGGGGTTAAACACAGTTATATTGAAAAAAATATGCCATGCACGTGCATGTGTATCTTACTAAAATAGGTGTCTGTACTAGTAAAGATATATATATATATATATATATATATATATATATATATATATATATATATTTATTTATTTATATATAGATTTTATATATATATATAGAGATTTTTTTTTCATGCTTATTTAACAAGTAATATAACAAATAACCGCAAGCAGCCAATCACACATTGAATTACCTATTACAGTCTAATAAAAGTCTCAGCTATACATGTGGAAACTTATGTATTAGCATCAAACCATACAAATGCTTGTATCTTTTCATGGAAACCATATGGAGATTTTTATGTGTCATTTGGTCATGTTTGTAATAGAAAATACTATTTTAAGAATGGTTGTAGCGTGCTCAAGTGAGGAAACAGTACCATAGAACATATTTAGAAACTTTTTATGTGTGTGGTTTACTTTAATCTTTTCTTACAATGCAGTTTGTCAGCAAGAAGTTAGAGACTGTTATAGTGTGATTAGGCATGAATGTGTATGTCTGAGACAACATATATGTGTTATTTCTGCTGTTTCTCAGTAGTGAAAGGGCCAATAATGAGAGAGGACATTCATTTGGGGAAAAAAAAATTGAAGTATTACAAAAGTATTCCATTTTAAAAAGTGACAAGAGACCCATATTTTTCTTTCATGATTCAGACAGGGCAAGCAGTTTTAAATAACTTTCCAATGTATTTCTTTTGTCTAATTTGTTTCATTCTCTTTGTATCCTTTGTTGAAAACTATACCTAGAAAGGTTTAGAAGCTGCTGATTGGTGGCTGCACATACAGTATATGCCTCTTGGCTTTGGCTTTTAGCTAACTCAAAGTAATGCATTGTCGCTTCTTCAACAAAGGATACCAAGAGAATGAAGAAAATTAGATAAAAGAAGTAAATTGGAAAGTTGTTTAAAATTGTATCATCTATCTGAACCATGAAAGAAAAAACGTGGGTTAATGTCCTTTTAAGTTGCTGATTTGTTAATGAATAGGTTATTTATTAGACATGTGCACAGACAAAAGATTTTGTTTCAGACAAAAATCATTTGTCACAAAGAATATACAGGTGGCCCTCGGTTTGCAACGGTTCAATTTGCACCGTTTCAGAATAACAACCTTTTTTTTCAGTCATGTGATTACTATTGAAAAGCATTTAATAGCAGTGCATTGATTAAAATAGCCAGTAGGTGGAACTGTCCGCTTGTGTTGCAGCAAAGATATGCAAGCCAAGCAAGATGAAATTAATCAGTTTAACCAGACCTGAGCTATCGAGCAGCTTGCAAAGGAACAAGATCTTCCTGTCTATAAATCAGTGCACATTGGAATGCATAGAAAGAACTGTTTGCAGAAAAATTCAAGTAAAGTCTGTGTTGTGTGATTATTTTATTAGGTTTATAATGCTGTTTAGCAAATGTTTTTGTTCATTTAACTTAGTTCAATTATATATTCTGTGTTGTGTGATTATTTTATTAGGTTTATAATGCTGTTTAGTATTTAAAGTCTTCATTTCAAAGCTTTAAAAATAATGTATTAGGTGTTACTTATGACAATTTTGAGAGGGGCCTGGAATCTATCTCCCTCACTTCCCATTGACTTACATTATAAACTGGGTTTCAATTTACAACAGTTTCGATTTACAACCATTCCTTCTGGAACCTAAACCAGGCGTAAACTGAGGGCTACCTGTATATATATTAGTGTTGTTAAAGGGACACTGAACCCAAATTTTTTCTTTCGTGATTCAGATAGAACATGCAACTTTAAGCAACTTTCTAATTTACTCCTATTATCATTTTTTTCTGCATTCTCTTGCTATCTTTATTTGATAAAGAAGGCATCTAAGCTAAGGAGCCAGACAATTTTTGATTCAGACACTGGACAGCACTTGTTTATTGGTGGGTAAATTTATCCACCAATCAGCAAGAACAACCCAGGTTGTTCACCAAAAAATTTATCGGCATCTAAAATTACATTCTTGCTTTTCAAATAAAGATACCAAGAGAATGAAGAAAATTTGATAATAGGAGTAAATTAGAATGTTGCTTTAAAAAAAATTGGGTTCAGTGTCCCTTTAAGACTGGCCAAATACAAAAGTGAAGCTGGCACTACCAGGGCATTGCTAAATCTTTATTGAATAGTGTAGATTTGAACTTTCTAAGCCTTTCACGCATAAATATTGTAATGGAACTTTTTGAAGCCTTAGCTGTCTGTAGAAAAGTGTTTCCCTTTTCCAGAAAAAAAAGACTTTCTTACCTTCAGAAAAGATAAGACGTTCCTGTCTTTAAAGTAAAAGTGCAAATAAATCATCTATGTTTTTTTCTAGCAGGCATTTGGCTCTGTTTTTTGTTAAATGACCATTTGTTTATAATTTTGAAATAAATGCAAAGAACATGAAAGCCACATGTTTATTGTATTTCAAAACTAGATCCTATAAGAAATATTGTCCAAAACTCCAAAGACTAAATATATATTTTGTAAACCAGCTTATCTTATGGTGCATTTTGTATCCAGAGCCCTATTTTACCAAAGCAAATCTTGCAGATCCATCCATCTATCTATCTATCTATCTATCTATCTATCTATCTTCCTCTATCTGTCTAGTCTATCCATCTCTCTATCTATCCATCTCTCTATCTATCCATCTCTCTATCTATCCATCTCTCTCTCTATCCATCTCTCTATCTATCCATCTCTCTCTCTATCCATCTCTCTATCTATCCATCTCTCTATCTATCCATCTCTCTATCTATCCATCTCTCTATCTATCCATCTCTCTATCTATCCATCTCTCTATCTATCCATCTCTCTATCTATCCATCTCTCTATCTATCCATCTCTCTATCTATCCATCTCTCTATCTATCCATCTCTCTATCTATCCATCTCTCTATCTATCCATCTCTCTATCTATCTATCCATCTCTCTATCTATCTATCCATCTCTCTATCTATCTATCCATCTCTCTCTCTATCTATCCATCTCTCTCTCTATCCATCTCTCTATCTATCCATCTCTATCTATCCATCTCTATCTATCCATCTCTCTATCTATCTATCCATCTCTCTATCTATCTATCCATCTCTCTCTATCCATCTCTCTATCTATCCATCTCTCTCTCTATCCATCTCTCTCTCTATCCATCTCTCTCTATCCATCCATCTATCTACCTGTCTCTCTGTCTATCCATCTATCTATTCATCTCTCTATCTTTCCATCTCTCTATTTATCTCTCTATCTCTCTACATGTCTCTCTGTCTATCCATCTATTTATGGGGCCTATCTATCAAGCTCCGAACGGAGCTTGATGGCCCGTGTTTCTGGCGAGTCTTCAGACTCGCCAGAAACAGCAGTTATGAAGCAGCGATCTAAAGACCGCTGCTCCATAACCTGTCCGCCTGCTCTGAGCAGGCGGACAGACATCGCCGGAAATCAACCCGATCGATTACGATCGGGTTGATTGACACCTCCCTGCTGGCGGCCCATTGGCCGCGAGTCTGCAGGGGGCGGCGTTGAACCAGCAGCTCTTGTGAGCTGCTGGTGCAATGCTAAATACGGAGAGCGTATTGCTCTCCGCATTCAGTGAGGTCTGGCGGACCTGATCCGCACTGTCGGATTATGTCCACCAGACTTTGTTAAATAGAGGCCTATATCTCTATGTATCCATCTCTCTATCTATCCATCTCTCTATTATCTCTCTATCCATCTCTCTAGCCATATATCTATACATCGCTCTATACATCTCTCTATCTATCAATATTTATTTTGATCTCAGGAAAGGGTTTGTTGTTGTTACCCCGAATCGTCACTGTTACGGTTATTTAGCTTGAAATAAATGATCCTTTTTTAAGTTTAGAGAGTGTTTATTTTAACTTGCAATTAGAGTTGACTTACATAGCCCCCTGATAAGTTGTCCAATATATGTGGTTTTAGAATCCATCTCTAATAGCACTAATCTCCCAAGTAAAACAAAAAAACTTTTATTAAAGTAAACAAAATAAAAAACACTAATTAATTAAAGCATCTCTCTGTCAACTTGCATAGTGCTTCAACTTGAGAAGCTTTTAATTAGACAAATATAACTGTTTGTAAATAAAGAAAATACTAAAATAGTCTATCAGTACATAAACTACCAGAACAGCCATTTACTTGATAATTTTCAGTGTATTTTATAAAAAATATGTTCAAAAATAAAATCTGATCTGAAGGGTGTAAACTGTACTTTAGTGAAAGGAACACTAAATATCAAGATTAAAAGGATATGAAACCCTACATTTTTCTTTTGTGTTTCAGAAAGAGTATATCATTTTTAAAAAGTTTTAAAGTTACATCTATTATCAAATTGGATTCATTCTCATGATATTCTGTGTTGAAGAAATACTTATGTAGACATCTGGAGCTATACGTGGCAATAAATAGTGCTTCCATCTAGTTCTCTTGCAAATGGATAACATTCTTGCAAAACTGCTGCCATATACTGATCCAGAAATGGGCTGACTCCTAAGCATATGTCCCTGCTGTTCAACAAAACATAAGGCAACAAAGACAAACTGATAATAGAAGTAAATAAGAATGTTGTTTAAAACTGCATGCTCTATCTGAATCATGAAAGAAAAAAAAATGGGTTTCGTATCCCTCTAAAATCTTTCATGATTTAGATAGATGGAATAGAAATAAGTAGGGAACAAAAGAATCAATAGGGACCTCACAACATTTAATTATGCAATAAGATAGGGGACAGAAGTTCCCCAATAATATGTGAGGGTGCTCTATGCCATTATAAGATATGGGAAGAATATAAGAAGGAACAGCGGCACCTACAGAGAACTCAAGCAAAATCTATCAAAAGAGGGAAGTAACCTCTCAGGTTACAATAAAACATAACATTTAATAACAATCACATAAAAAGAGTATGTGAAGTGTGTGCAATAATACTTAGATTAAAATACCAAAAGGATAATGAGTCCCAGCAGCCTTGATAATCAATAAGAAAGTGGGAAATTCACAAATCTCATGAATGACCAAAAGCACAAGTATATCTGATAATCAGATGACAATCGACACCAAAAATTTACTATAAATTGAGGAAGATCCTCACACCATCTAAACTAGCTAAGGTGTACGCTTGTGAGAGTCGGTAATAGTGTAGTCATAAACGGCAAACAGCCACAAAGTACAATCAAATAATTCTCATGATAAGGAAAGGCTGGAGGGAATCAGTATAAGATATGCCTGATGCGCATTTCGCCTATACAGATTTCTCAAAGGTTAACCTGAACAGGATAATCCTCCCTCAAGAAATACCCAGTCTTGACCCATCATAGGGGCGCAGTTTACTATGAGTTTGCTGGCGAGTGTTTAAGCACCTCTTCTATTTTGTTTACACTGTTGTGATGGTTACAGTGGTGACATAATGTCACGTGATCGGCAAGTAACCAATGATTGAGTCTTGCTTGGGGATAGGTTGTACTGAGGGCGTGTTACGCTGCACCCCTATGATTGGTCAGGACTCGGTATTCAGAAACAATCCACTGTTTATTTGAAATTCAGAGTAAGTGTTATTGCAATGTATTTTTATTATTTTATTATTACTTGTTAATTATGCAATTCTGCTGTGTTTAACAGTCCTTTAACATGTCAACTATTGAAAATCTCTGAGCTGCTAATTAGAAGGTGCACTAAAGGACTAGTAAATTTAGCATCTCTACAATGCATAAAATGTTTCATTATTGAAAATAATTATTTATTTATTCATTCATGTGTTTGTACTTATGTAATGCAATTACACAAATGTGATAATCCTGCAAATTAAAACGTATTTATAGGCAGTATTATGCAATGTATATTATTAAAAATCTTGTTTGATTAAAATAGTTTATGTTAAAAAATAATGCAGAATAAATTGGAAGTTTTCATAATCAGAAGTCAGTTTATCAAGCTTAGAACAGAGCGCTTGCCTTATGTGGAAATAAAAGGCTCTCATATTAAAGAAAATAGATTTTTCATATAAAATAAACCTTCATTCTTTCCTAAAGATTGACATGTGATCATTATTCACACTGGATAGATGATATAGTTGTACATGGTTTAAATGATGTGAATAGCAATTTCCATTTGCCACCTGTGAGGTTGGGCATTCTGTAAAATGAAAATGAAGCTCATATATCTTTTTATAGGTTAGAAAATTAAAGGGACATGAAACCCAAAATATTTCTTTCATGATTCAGATAGAGCAGTGTTTCCCAACTGCGGTCCTCAAGCATCCACTACAGTCCTGGTTTTTATTATAGCTGAACCAGTGCACAGATGAAGTAATCAGTTGATCAGTAACCATGGTTACTAACCTGCTCTCATCCATCAGCTGATTATTTCACCTGTGCTCTAGTTCAGCTATAAAGAAAACCAGGACTGTTGGCGGTACTTGAGGACCGCAGTTGGGAAGCACTGAGATAGAGCATGCAATTTTTAACAACTTCCCAATGTGCTTATATTATAAAAAGGGACTCATAAAACTATTGTGATCACCAAAAACTTTTCAGCCCAATAGGAGAACTAAGGCTTTTATTGAGGATCCAAAAAAAAACCCATTGCAAGTACAGTGATGGTAAACGTTTCCCTTTGTATAAACAGATCTGAAATGTTATTGATATTTTAGATGGAGTTTAATTTACTAGTTGTAATGAAGATGCGCTATAACTTACTGTAGTGCTAAAATTCAAGTACCCCCCGCTCAGGCCGCCCACTTCAAAAGTATTTTTTTTTCTGAGCTAACGGTTTGAATTGTTCTCCAATTGGCGCACTATATATATATATATAAGTTTCCAATTTGGTGCTATTTTCAGATTTGTTTTGTTCCTATATGGCAAGATATAGTGCTGACACCTAGTGTTCTTGCAAATGGATAAAAGTCTTGAAAAATGTCTGCCATATAGTGCTCCAGAAATGTGCATGCCCCCAAAGCTTTTTTCAACAAAAGATACAAAGAGAACAAAGAAAATCTGATAATAGAAGTAAATTAGAAAATTGTTTAAAGTTGAATGCTCTATCTGTATCGTACAAGAGAAAAAATAGGTTTCCTGTCCCTCTAAGTAAAGGTTAAAGGGAGAGTAAAGTCAAAATTAAACTTAAAGGGACAGTCAAGTCCAAAAAAAACTTTCATGTTTCAAATAGGGCATGTAATTTTAGCTATCTTTTAAAACAATACAAATTGTATTGTAGACTATCCCTTTAAAAGTCCATTATCTGTACAGCATTGTCAGCCACGAGCGGAAACTGTATCAGGTCCAATCAGCAGTGCTAGTCGAACAACTCAGATGTGTAACTAACGTTGCTTATTGGATCAGCTGTATTTTTGCTCAGAACCAGAAGTGATCTGCGGTTCCAGAGTGGTACTTCTACTATGTGTTTCACCCGTTTTAGGGGGTTAAATACACAGTAGTGCAAGGTCGATGGTCTTAAAATGACATGCTCTAACGAATTAGAGCATGCAATTTTTCTACTATTATGGTCCTTTAAGTATAAATGGACGTGGAATCCTGTTCTTTTAGCCTACATGAATCTAAGTAACTCCTGTACAGCTTGTGAATTTATATTCACTTTCCCCCTTGGTAAAAATACTATTAGACTCTGAGAAGACTTTAATTTATTCCACCAAACTTTTCTTCTACTCTCTTACAGAACTTTATGGAGATCTGTACTGACGACATGTGATGATGTCATCATGCACATGTGTAATGACCTCACATAAAACTATGAAGTGCTTGATAGCTCAGGAACAACTTCTTTACCAATAGAACAGGAGTTAGAGACTTCCTGAGTCCTGACCTTATCCTATGTTCCACTTAGAGACAAAAAGTTGCTTTTTCATATAATGGGTCAAACACCCCCTAAATTATAAGTGGTTAAAAGAAACTTTCCTCTTTGGACCACCATGTGGGTTATGTAGAGTGATTTGAATATATATTCAACAAAATTATACCTTATACAAATGCATTGTAGCAATAACATTACACATATTGATTTGAATTGTTCATACTAATGGTTTCAACTACTGTTTTGTGAATCTCTATGTACTGACCACACTGTCTTTTCTGTTTCTTGCAGCAATCAGGAAATTTCAAGTTCAAACTGAGAATATTTCAGTACAGAAGCATAAAGAAGAAACTAGAAAATAAAATATTTTTTCGCAATCAAAACTTCCAGCCACTTTTAACAAATCACAAATCTGCTTTGGCTTATGCTTAGGGTAAATATAAAAGGACAGCGTGCATAGCAGGTCACAGCTCAATTGAAATCTATCTATAGAAATCTACAAATACCTTGAAACCTATTTGGACACAGAATATTTTTTGACCACTTAAGCTGCTTTTCAAGCAATCATTATACTCCAATCTATTAAGCATTGTACTTGTTTCATAATAATTATTGTCTTGCTGTGCCTTCAAATCCCATTTATTTATATATCTTTTTTTTTTATTTGCACTAACTCTGTTTATTATAGTTTTATCTTTCAATAGATTGTGTGCATATATTTTTAAAACCATATTTCTCCACTATAGTAAAATTAGCCACTTATCTATTCGATCAATTCTTTGTGGCGTTTTATATTTTTCATATCTGCTCTTTTTCTAAACCTAGTGTGCATCCGTTTCTTTGTGCAGTGGTTTATTGTGCAGTAAAGCACTGGTTGGTAAAGGACAACTGCTGTTTTAAATAGTACCTTTAAAATGCATTTATTCTGCTTTTCTTATTGCTAACAATTTCATAAGTTATTATTTATCTTTGCTCTTTGGGTACCTGTTACCTATTTCTATTCTGTTCTACCAACTCGATACATTTGTAAGTTCCACACGTTATTGCTTCATTATGTTTTTTAACAGTTACATGAACAGAGTCAGCAGTCAAATTCATAGAACAGTCAACTTCTAAAGAAAACAATATATATAAAAAAGAGAGAACATAAAATTATTAAACGTATATAAGCACAGTATAAGGAGAAGAAAAAAAGTATAAACATTTGTTATACACATGTTGGAGTTACATCTGGGGGAGAACATATTTTAGGATTCTATTGGGGCTTAAATATTCAACATACAACATTCTGGAATCTTTATCACGTACTGCTGTAATTCTCAGAAACATCAGAATTATACTATCTTAGGAAAAAAATGAGAAAAAGGAAAGAGAAGTATTGGAAGTAAATACTAGTTCTAATGAAATTGTAGATCACTCATGCTGAAAAATACATAGAAAGAAATAATAGACAGAATGATAAACACTGGATATGTTAAAACACTGGAGAAAGTCTTAGAGACATGAAAAGAACCAAAGTAATTGTCTAAATAAATCTGATAGCACGTGCCTAGAAGATAGTTCCTTTGTATGTAAAAGAAAATGAATATATTGATTCAAGCAATAGTGGACTGAAATTTTTAAACTACTTCATAGAATAGTGTTCTATTATTTACAAGGTTACTGAGATATAAGATTGTTGTAATTCAACTGTTATTGTGTTTTGGTGGTTAAGCTTACTGATAGTGGACTTCTGGTGGTGATACCAAGATGCAATGTTTTTGGCTGTTTCTTTTGGCCATTTTTATACTGTATTGTTGGGGTAGACCTCAAGAAGATCCAATCACACAGCGTAAACAAGAACTTGTTTTGAGGGCTGAACAATTGAGAATACAGTCTCTTAAAGAACCCTGTCAGTTGTCTAAAGTAAAGTCTCCAGCAATACCCCACAGCCAAACCTTTGGAGCACATCCTTTACATCGTCAACGAAAGAAGGAGCAGGGTTGCAAAGCCGATGGATCAAGCATTTGTGATCCAACAACTAAAAAAATGGAAAGATACAAAAATACAAAGAAAAAAGATACAAAGACTAAGATTCAAACTTCCTCGGCTACAGTGAACAGTTATGATATTCATCAGTTCAAAAATGTACATTTTTCTAAAAGTGTTTTAAAACACATCTCCCATCCGAGAAAGGCAAGGCTTAAGCGACAAATTGCTCAAATGAAAAAGAAGGGAAGATATTCAAGATCTACAGAGGCATATAATGCTTCACATGACAGAGCAAATCACTCCATGTCATTCATACGAATTAAGAAGCAACCTGTTGATGTCTCGCTATATTTTTCTGGTGTCCATAGTCAGTTGGTGTTACGTACAGATGCAGATGTAAGAATACCCCGTGACAAATTTACAGTAACGCTATGGGTGAAGCCTGAAGGAGGTCAAAATGATCCAGCCGTTATAACAAGTAAGTAAATATATATCTATTAGGAGTACCAAATTATATATGCTCATTTACAGCTTGTTTTCGGTTTATTGTGTTCATTTCTTTTTCTTTAAATAAACATTTGTATTTGATTGTTTGAAAGAAATGCTGCCTAGTGAAGATGTTGTTTCTACTAATAGATACTATATCTCAGTTAGTTTGGGACTAAATATAAAATTCCTGAAGGGCTAATTGTCTTTGGGTATACTCTAGATCCCCTCTTCCTCCTATCTCTTTTCTTGTTTTTTTATTTTAGATTTTTTTTATCTATTAACAGCTACCCTAAGTCTACCTTAAAATTGTTGTGCGCACTTGCAGCTTCCTGTTGGGAAGAATATCCCACAAGTAATGGATGATCCGTGGACTGGATACACCTTACAAGAGAAAAATAGACTGGAACTACCAATAGGTCTATAAGTGCTGACCAGTTTTCCCCTCATCACATGGTTATAGTATGGTCTAAAGCAGTGTTTCTCAACTCCAATCCTCAGAACCCTTAACAGGACAGATTTTCATTATATCTTATCTAAAGCACAGATGAAATTATCATCTGAATGGTGGGACCATGGTTACTAATCAGCTGATTATTTCACTTGTGCTCTAGTTAAGATATAATGAATATCTAACCTGTTAAGGGTCCTGGTGATTGAAGTTAGGAAACACTGGTCTAAAACCTAAAGAAACAGGCTTTTTTTGCACAAATATAATGCAGCACAAGTAATAACAGGGTATTTGGCTTAAAAGGACAGTCTGCTCCAAAATTGTTGTTTAAAAAGATAGATAATCCCTTTATTACCCATTCCCCAGTTTTGCATAACCAACACAGTTATATTACTATACTTTTTACCTCTGTGATTACCTTGTATCTAAGCCTTTTGACAGCCCCCTGACACATAGCTATTTATTTTTTATCGATTGACTTGCATTTTAGCCAATCTGTGCAGTGTCAGCCGCAACTCTACGGGAGAGAGCCCAATGTTATCTATATGGCTGACATGGCTTAGCAATCTCATGTTGTGAAAAGCTAATAAAAAACCATGTGATAAGAGGCTATCTGTAATGGCTTAGAAATAGACAGAAATTTAGAGATGTAAATGTTATAAAGCATATTAATATAACAATATTGGGTGTGCAAAGCTGGGGAATGGGTATTAAAGGCGTTATCTATCTTTTTAAACAATAACAATTTTGGTTTGACTTTTCCTTTTAAACTTAAATGGAGCATGACATTTTAAACATTTGGGTTTCACGTCCCTTTAAACAATGCGTAATTAATTTCCATTACAGTAAGGCAGCATGCTGATGTTGACTGTCCCTTTAAAGGGACATGGAACACAATTTTTTTCTTTCATGATTCAGATAGAGAATACAATTTTAAAGAACTTTTTAATTTACTTCTATTATCTAATTTGTTCTAATCTCTTGGTATCATTTGTTGAATGAGCAGCAATGCACAAATGGTTTCTAAATGAACACATGGGTGATCCAATCACAAACTATACATATATATATATATATATATATATATATGCAGCCTCCAATCAACAGCTAGAACCTAGGTTCTCTGCTGCTCCTGAGCTTGCCTAGATAAACCTTTCACCAAAGGATAATAACAGAAGGAATCAAATTAAATAATAGAAGTAAATTGGAAAGTTGTTTAAAATTGAATTCTCTATCTGAATCATGAAAAAAAATTTTTTGGTTTCATGTCCCTTAAATAATTCTTGATACAGCACAAGAATATTACATCATTGCAATATGTACAAGCTCAGGCCTCCTTCTGTTTAATACATGCGCAAGCAGATCCTATCCAGTTTATTCCTGAACCCCAACCATAACCATATTAATAGCTTTATAGTATTATAAATCTAAACAGTTTTACGTTATTTCAACATTAGATGTGTTTACCAACAGATGCACCAGATGATGCAAATAAAAAGTTTATTTATTTTAGGGTGAATATCCTCAATTGAGAACAAAATATATTACCTGGGCTTTTAAATTAATTAATTTACAGCTAGATTTCGAGTTTTGAGCGCTATTGGGAACGACAGCCACAAAAGCGGCGTTATTTCACCTCCCTATAGCGCTGCTATTACAAGTTTTAAAAAAGCAGGCTTGTGCGGGCGATATGGTTGTGTTGAGCTCCATAACGCACCGAAATCAATCGCTGCTTTGACATGCTCGTGCACGATTTCCCCATAGACATCAATGGGGAGAGCCGGCAAAAAAAAGCCTAACACCTGCGATCGCGGAATGAAAAGCTCCGTAACGCAGCCCCAATGATGTCTATGGGGAAAGAAAAAGTTACGTTTAAACCTAACCCCCTAACATAAACCCTGAGTCTAAACACCCCTAATCTGCCACCCTCGACATCACAGCCACCTACATACAGCTATTAACCCCTAATCTGTCGCCCACGATATCGCCGCCACCTACATACAGTTATCAACCCCTAATCTGCCACCCCCGATATCGCCGCCACCTACATACAGTTATTAACCCCTAATCTGCCGCCACCTACATAAAACTATTAACCCCTAATCTACCACTCCCAATGTTGCTGCAACCATACTAAAGTTATTAACCCCCTATACCTCTGGCCTCCCACATCACTACCACTAAATAAAGCCATTAACCCCTAAACCTAACCTTAACCCTAACATAACCCTAAGCCTAACACCCCCTAACTTTAACATAATTAAAATACAGCTAAACTAAAGTTACAATTATTAACTAAATACAAACTTACCTGTAAAATAAAACCTAAGCTAGCTACAATATAACTAATAGTTATATTGTAGCTAGCTTAGGTTTTAAATTTTATTTGACAGGTAAGTTTGTATTTATTTTAACTAGGTAGAAAAGTTAGTAAATAGTTATTATCTATTTACTAACTACCTAGTTAAAATAAATACAAACTTACCTGTCAAATAAAACCTAACCTGCCTTACACTAAAATCTAACATTACAAAAAAAAATAAACACTAAAATTACAAAAAATAAAAATAACTAAATTACAAAAAATAAGAAACAAATTATCAAAAATAAAAAAGAATTACACCTAATCTAATAGCCCTATCAAAATAAAAAAGCCCCCCCAAAATAAAAAATCCCTATCCTACAATAAACTACCAATAGCCCTTAAAAGAGCCTTTTGTGGGGCATTGCCCCAAAGATAACAGCTCTTTTACCTGTAAAAAAAATACAAACACCCCCCCAAATAAAATAACTATCTAAATAAAACTAAGCTCCCCATTGCCCTGAAAAGGGCATTTGTATGGGCATTGCCCTTAAAAGGGCATTTAGCTCTTTTACATGCCCAGACCCTAAACTAAAAATAAAACCCCCCAAAAAACCCTTAAAAACACCTAACACTAACCCCCGACGATCCATTTACAGTTCTTGAAGTCCCGCGGATGAGAGTTCAATCCTATCGACTGATTGGAGCAGCCAATAGAATTTTAGCAGCTCTAATCCTATTGGCTGATTGGAACAGCCAATAGGATTTAACAGATCTAATCCTATTAGCTGATTGAAATCTTTCAGCCAATAGGAATGCAAGGGACGCCATCTTGGATGACGTCAATTGCATTGAAGTTCCAGTTTACGGCGGCAACCGTATGAAGAGAATGCTCCGCGCCGGATGTCTTCAGGATGGACCCGCTCCACGCCGGATGGATGAAGATAGAAGATGCCGTCTGGATGAAGAATTCTTTCCGCCTGGATATGGAATTTGCCGGCTGGATGAAGATGGAAGAGGCCGCCTAGATGAAGATTTCTTGCTGCATGGATGAGGACTTGAGCCGGCAGGTTGGATCCTTCAAGCAGGACTTCAAGAACTGTAAGTAGATCGTCTGGGGTTAGTGTTAGATTTTTTAAGGGTTTTTTGGGTGGGTTTTATTTTTAGTTTAGGGGCTGGGCATGTAAAAGAGCTAAATGCCCTTTTAAGGGCAATGCCCATACAAATGCCTTTTTCAGGGCAATGGGGAGCTTAGTTTTTTTAGATAGTTATTTTATTTGGGGGGTTGGTTGTGGGGGTGGTGGGTTTTACTGTTGGGGGGTATTTGTATTTTTTTTACAGGTAAAAGAGCTGATATATTTGGGGCAATGCCCCACAAAAGGCCCTTTTAAGGGCCATTGGTAGTTTATTGTAGGCTAGGGGTTTTTTTTATTTTGGAGCGGGGCTTTTTTATTTTGATAGGGCTATTAGATTACATGTAATTCTTTTTTATTTTTGATAATTTGTTTCTTATTTTTCATAATTTAGTGTTTTTTTGTAATTTAGTTTTATTTTTTTGTAATTAGATACTTTTTGTAATTTTTAGAGCAGTGTTAATTGTAGTTTAATAATTATATTAGTTTAATTGTTAGTTTAAAATTAATTTATTTAATTTGTTAGGTGAGTTGTAATTTTAATATAAAGTATGGGGGGCGTTAGCTTTAGGGGTTAATAGTTTATTTTAGTATATTTCGTTGTGGGGGGGCTTGCGGTTTAAGGGTTAATAGGTTTATTATAGCGGCGGTGTGGGCGGATGGCAGATTAGGGGTTAATTATATTTAAATAGTGTTTGCGATGCGGGAGGGCAGCAGTTTAGGGGTTAATAGGTTTATTATAGTGGCGACGATGTCGGGGAACGGCAGATTAGGGGTTAATACATTTATTATAATGTCTTTGCGATACGGGAGGGCCTCGGTTTTGGGGTTAATAGGTAGTTCATGGGTGTTAATGTACTTTTTAACACTTTAGTTATGAGTTTTATGGTACAGCTTTGTAACGTAAAACTCATAAGTCATAACTACTGATTTTAGATGGCGGTATGGATCTTGTGGTTATAGAGTGTACCGCTCATTTTTTGGCCTCCCAGGCAAACTTGTAATACCGGCGCTATGGGAGTCCCATTGAAAAAGGACTTTTTTAAAAGTGCGGTACTGACGTTGCGTGACAGGCTAAAAGGTGTGCGGTACACCTATACCTACAAGACTCGTAATAGTAGCGTTAGGGAAAAAGCAGCGTGGTGGGCCATAGCGATGCTATTTGCAAAACTTGTAATCTAGCTGTTAATGAATTAAATGTATTTGGGCATTTATTTAGCTACATATTTATTTAGAGGGGGTTATTCATTGTATGATGCTTATAAAAACAATTCAGTGTAGAAATATGTTTTAGAAATAAAGCAAGTTATACTATGAAACTTTGCAAAGTATAGTTCTATATAAGTATAAAAACTATAGAGCTTAAAGCGATGGTAAACTCTCCCCAGATCCGGAATGCTAGTGATATTTTAATTCATCAGTTGTAATAAAGATGAGCTATAACTTACTTTTTAATATAGATATAAAATTCAAATACCCGCACTCTGCCGCCACTTCAAAAGTATTTTTTTCTGTGAGCTAATGGTTTGAATTGTTGTCCAATCAGCGCTGTAGCTACAACAAAAGACGCCCAACGTGGTTGTCTACTAAAAAATATATATAGCTTTTGATAGGTAAATTAAAAAAGCTCTGTTTCTGTGTAAATGGGGTGATAGCAAAAATGCTAAAATAAATCTCCTATACTTTGGGCAAGGTTTTCTCTGAAAATCCTGAGTCTGAAAGGGTTAAAGGGTATTTGAAATATTTCTTAAAATAGAATGATTGGTTTATACAGCAACACCATATTATTTATTTATATACAAATATTATTTTTCAAATGTTTGGTCTTTGCTCTTATGTGCCATATATACGTTTTTGCTTACATTGCTGATTTAAATAAGCATGAAACCCAAATTCTTTCTTTCATGATTCAGACGTAGCACAGAATTATATTTAAAAAAAAATCTACTACTATATTTAATACAATCATAGCCTGACATGTCTCCAGGTTACCATTAATAAAGCTATAATTACCAATTTTTTTTTGTTTTGATATAAAGAAAATGTAATATAACAAGCTCCAAATTGATAGACTCATGGACCTTCCTATTCATAAGAGACTTATTGTAAACAAGTTCTTTATCTTTGAAGATTAGAATTAAAGGGACACTAAACCCCAAAAAAATTCTCTCATGATTTAAGTAGAGAATACAATTTTAAACAACATTCCAATTTACTTGTATTATCTAATGTGCTTCATTCCTTAGATATCGTTTGCTGAAGAAATAGCAATTCACATGTGTGAGCCAATCACACGAGGCATCTATGTGCAGCAACCAATCAGCAGCCACTGAGCCTATCTATATATGCTTTTCACAAGTATATCAAGATAATTAAGCAAATTAGATAATAGAAGTAATTAGAAAGTTGTTTAAAATTGTACTCTCTTTCTAAATCTTGAAAGGAAAAATTTGGGTTTCATATCCCTTTAAACGATAGGATCAGACAGCTGTATATTGTTGAAAAGCCTTATTGCCTTTGCATTCATATTACTGTCTTGATTGTTATGCTGAAATTACAATAATTAAAGCTTGTTACAAAAAAAATATAAATACCAAGAGCACAAAAGCAAATTAGTTAATAGAAGTATATTGGACTTTTTTTTTTTATTGCATATCTGAATCATGTCCATTTAAATAGAACTTGAATTTGCACCTTTATAAATGTAATGGCCTATCTCTTTGCTGGAAGATTTCCAATACACTTGCAAAAAGAGTTGTGATAAATGTATTAGATAATAGTTAATGCAATGAAATGCTAAATTACACAGGCAGTTTGGCAAACAGACGACCAAATGCATATGTCTTAAATTAGCTTTCACAAACATGCTATTTATACAACGTTTTGGCTGAAAGGCAGTAGCCCTTTCAAAACTAATTTTACACTAAAATGTTAAATAAGTAGATTGTTTGTTTAGGCTCTTAGACCTGTTAGTGCTTTGTACAGTGGAAGGAATATTTCTGCTCAAGTTCTATTTTTAGTGTGTATGTTAGCACCCATGCTACAGATAAGCATTACCATTGATCTTGATATATAAATAAATCTACATGAGACATCCTGAAGTTTAAAGGGACATTGAACATTGAGATTTAAATATTTTTAAAAGGGATTTAAACCAAAAATCTTCTTTCATGATTCAGGTAGAATTTTAAACAACTTTCTAATTTATTTCTATTGCCTAATTAGCTTTTTTTCTTTTTGTATCCTTTGTTGAAAAGCATACCTAGGCAGGTTCAGGAGAAAGGAAGCAAATTTGATAACAAAAGTAAATTGAACATTTAAAATTGTATGCTCTATCTAATTCATGAAGGAAAAAAATGGGGCTTTATGTCCCTTTTATGTGTGGCACAACAACTTTGAGCAGCAAATATAAATATATATGTATATGACTATATACTTATATATTTATGGGTTATTATGTGTATATACACATAAAACAGAATTTATGTTTACCTGATAAATTTCTTTCTCCTACGGTGTGTCCGGTCCACGGCTTCATCCTTACTTGTGGGATATTCTCTTCCCCTACAGGAAATGGCAAAGAGAGCACACAGCAGGAGCTGTCCATATAGCCCGCCCTCTGGCTCCGCCCCCCAGTCATTCGACCGACGGTTAGGAGAAAAAGGAGAAACTGTAGGGTGCCGTGGTGACTGTAGTGTATGGAATAAAAATTTTCAAACCTGACTAAAAGCCAGGGCGGGCCGTGGACCGGACACACCGTAGGAGAAAGAAATTTATCAGGTAAACATAAATTCTGTTTTCTCCTACATTGGTGTGTCCGGTCCACAGCTTCATCCTTACTTGTGGGAACCAATACCAAAGCTTTAGGACACGGATGAAGGGAGGGAGCAAGTCAGGTTACCTAAACGGAAGGCACCACGGCTTGCAAAACCTTTCTCCCAAAAACAGCCTTCGAAGAAGTATAAGTATCGAATTTGTAAAATTTGGCAAAAGTATGCAGAAAAGACCAAGTTGCTGCCTTACAGATCTGATCAACAGAAGCCTCGTTCTTGAAGACCCATGTGGAAGCCACAGCTCTAGTAGAGTGAGCTGTAATTTGTTCAGGTGGCTGCCATCCGGCAGTCTCATAAGCCAATCGGATGATGCTTTTCAGCCAAAAAGAAAGAGAGGTAGCAGTAGCTTTCTGCCCTCTCCTCTTACCAGAATAAACGACAAACAAGGATGATTTCTGTCTGAAATCCTTTGTTGCTTCTAAATAGAATTTTAAAGCACGGACCACATCTAGGTTGTGTAACAAACGTTCCTTCTTCGAAACTGGATTCGGACACAGAGAAGGAACAACTATTTCCTGGTTAATATTCCTGTTGGAAACCACCTTTGGAAGAAAACCAGGCTTGGTACGTAAAACTACCTTATCTGTATGGAATACCAGATAGGGAGAAGTACACTGCAAAGCAGATAATTCAGAAACTCTTCTAGCAGAAGAAATAGCAACCAAAAACAGAACTTTCCAAGATAGTAACTTAATATCTATGGAATGCATGGGTTCAAACGGAACCCCCTGAAGAACTGAAAGAACTAAATTTAGACTCCAAGGAGGAGTCATAGGTCTGTAGACAGGCTTGATTCTAACTAACGCCTGTACAAACGCCTGTACAACTGGCACGGCTGCCAGACGTTTGTGTAACAAAACAGACAGAGCAGATATCTGTCCTTTTAAAGAACTAGCTGACAAACCTTTATCCAAACCCTCTTGGAGAAAGGAAAGTATCCTAGGAATTTTAATCTTACTCCAAGAGAATCCCTTGGATTCACACCAACGGATATATTTTTGCCATATCTTATGGTAAATTTTCCTAGTTACAGGTTTTCTGGCTTGAACCAGAGTATCTTTAACTGAATCTGAAAAACCACGCTTAGATAGAATCAAGCGTTCAATTTCCAAGCAGTCAGTTGCAGAGAGACTAGATTTGGATGTTCGAATGGACCTTGTACTAGAAGATCCTGTCTCAAAGGTAGCTTCCATGGTGGAGCCGATGACATATTCACCAGGTCTGCATACCAAGTCCTGCGTGGCCATGCAGGAGCTATTAGAATCACAGAGGCCTTCTCCTGTTTGATCCTGGCTACAAGCCTGGGAAGGAGAGGGAACGGTGGAAACACATAAGCTAGATTGAACGACCAAGGCGCCACTAATGCATCCACTAGTGTCGCCTTGGGATCCCTGGATCTGGACCCGTATCGAGGAACCTTGGAGTTCTGACGAGACGCCATCAGATCCATATCTGGAGTGCCCCATAGTTGAGTTAACTGGGCAAAGACCTCCGGGTGGAGTTCCCACTCCCCCGGATGGAAAGTCTGACGACTCAAATAATCCGCCTCCCAGTTGTCTACTCCTGGGATGTGAATTGCAGATAGGTGGCAGGAGTGATCCTCTGCCCATTTGATGATCTTGGATACCTCTCTCATTGCCAAGGAACTCTTTGTTCCCCCCTGATGATTGATGTACGCTACAGTCATCATGTTGTCCGACTGAAATCTTATGAATCTGGCCTTCGCTAGTTGAGGCCAAGCCAGGAGCGCATTGAATATCGCTCTCAGTTCCAAAATGTTTATCGGGAGAAGAGACTCTTCCCGAGACCATAGACCCTGAGCTTTCAGGGAGTCCCAGACCGCGCCCCAGCCTAAGAGACTGGCGTTGGTCTTGACGATGACCCACTCTGGTCTGCGGAAACTCATTCCCTGAGACAGGTGATCCTGGGTCAACCACCAGCGGAGTGAGTCTCTGGTTACCTGGTCTACTTGAATCTGGGGAGACAAGTCTGCATAATCCCCATTCCACTGTTTGAGCATGCATAGTTGTAATGGTCTTAGATGAATTTGAGCAAAAGGAACCACGTCCATTGCTGCAACCATTAATCCTATTACCTCCATGCACTGAACTATGGAAGGCTGAGGAATAGATTGAAGAACTTGACAAGCGTTTAGAAGCTTTAATTTTCTGACCTCTGTCAGGAAAATCTTCATTTCTACAGAATCTATTATTGTTCCCAGAAAGGGAACCCTTGTGGACGGGGACAGGGGACTCTTTTCTACGTTCACCTTCCACCTGTGAGACCTGAGAAAGGCTAAAACAATGTCTGTATGAGCCCTTGCTTTGGAAAGGGACGACGCTTGGATTAGAATGTCATCTAGGTAAGGTGCTACCGCAATGCCCCTCGGCCTTAGAACCGCTAGAAGGGACCCTAGCACCTTTGTGAAAATTCTGGGAGCAGTGGCTAAACCGAATGGAAGAGCCACGAATTGGTAATGTTTGTCCAGAAAGGCGAACCTCAGGAACTGATGATGATCTTTGTGGATAGGAATATGCAGGTACGCATCCTTTAAGTCCACGGTAGTCATATATTGACCCTCCTGGATTGTTGGTAAAATTGTCCGAATGGTTTCCATTTTGAATGATGGAACTCTGAGGAATTTGTTTATAATTTTTAGATCCAGAATTGGCCTGAAAGTTCCCTCTTTTTTGGGAACTACAAACAGGTTTGAGTAAAAACCCAGACCTTGTTCCGCTGTTGGAACTGGGTGTATCACTCCCATCTTTAATAGGTCTCCTACGCAATGTAAGAATGCCTGTCTCTTTATCTGGTCTGAAGATAAGCGAGACATGTGGAACCTTCCCCTTGGAGGAAGATCCTTGAACTCTAGAAGATACCCCTGAGAAACTATTTCTAGTGCCCAGGGATCCGGAACATCTCTTGCCCAAGCCTGAGCAAAGAGAGAAAGTCTGCTCCCTACTAGATCCGGTCCCGGATCGGGGGCTACCCCTTCATGCTGTCTTGGTAGCAGCAGCAGGCTTCTTGGCCTGTTTACCTTTGTTCCAGCCTTGCAATGGTTTCCATGCTGGTTTAGGCTGGGAAGTGTTACCTTCTTGTCTAGAGGCTGCAGAGTTAGGAGTCGGTCCGTTCCTGAAATTGCGAAAGGAATGAAAATTAGATTTGTTCTTAGCCTTTGAAAGGCCTATCCTGTGGGAGGGCATGGCCCTTTCCCCCAGTGATGTCTGAAATAATCTCCTTCAATTCCGGCCCGAAAAGGGTCTTACCCTTGAAAGGAATATTAAGCAATTTTGTTTTGGACGACACATCCGCCGACCAAGATTTTAGCCAAAGCGCTCTGCGCGCCACTATTGCAAAACCTGAATTTTTCGCCGCTAACTTAGCCAATTGAAAAGCGGCATCCAAAATAAAGGAATTAGCCAGCTTTAGTGCGTGAATTCTGTCCATTACTTTATCATATGGAGTCTCCTTTTGGAGCGAATTTTCTAGTTCCTCGAACCAAAAAGACGCTGCCGTGGTGACAGGAATAATGCACGAAATTGGTTGAAGAAGGAAACCTTGCTGAACAAATATATTTTTAAGTAATCCTTCCAATTTTTATCCATAGGATCTTTGAAAGTGCAACTGTCCTCAATAGGAATAGTTGTACGCTTGGCTAACGTTGAAACTGCCCCCTCAACCTTAGGGACCGTTTGCCATGCGTCCCTTCTGGGGTCGACAATGGGGAACATTTTCTTAAATATAGGAGGTGGAACAAAAGGTATACCTGGCTTCTCCCACTCCTTTGTCACTATGTCCGCCACCCTCTTGGGTATCGGAAAGGCATCAGCGTGCACAGGGATCTCTAAGAATTTGTCCATTTTGCACAACTTGTCTGGAATCACCAAAGAGTCACAATCATCGAGAGTAGTTAGCACCTCCTTAAGCAGGGCGTGGAGATGTTCTAACTTAAATTTAAATGCCACAATATCAGGTTCTGCCTGCTGAGAAACCTTTCCTGAATCAGAAATTTCTCCCTCAGACAGACCCTCCCTTACTGCCAATTCAGATTGATGTGAGGGTATAACAGATAAATTATCATCAGCGCCAACTTGCTCATCCTCTGTATTTAAAACTGAGCAATCACGCTTTCTGGGAAATGCTGGCAGTTTGGATAAAAGATTTGCTATAGAATTATCTATTACTGCAGTTAATTGCTGCATAGTAACAAGCATTGGCGCGCTAGATGTACTAGGTATCGCCTGCGCGGGCAAAACTGGTGTTGACACAGAAGGAGAGGATGATGAGCTATCCCTACTACCTTCATTTGAAGAATCATCTTGGGCAACCTTATTAAATGTGACAGTACTGTCCTTACTTTGTTTGGACGCCATGGCACAATTTGCACATACATTTAAAGGGGGAACCACCTTGGCCTCCACACACACAGAACATATGCTATCTGAAGGTACAGACATGTTAGACAGGATTTGGCAGGCTATTAATGCAATAAAAACGTTTTTAAACAAAACCGTTACTGTCTCTTTAAATAAAAAAAGAGCACACTTTATTTCTGAATGTTTGAAAAACTATGAAAGAAATATCCGATCTTTACAAAATTTACACCCCAGTGTCTTAATGCTTTGAAAGTATTGCACACCAAATTTCAAGTCTCTAAACCCTTAAATGAGCAAACCGGAGCTATTTGTTCAATTTACCAGTTTAAACACACTACAGTCCCTGCCACAGACTTTGCTGCGGCTTTTACCTTCCTTAGGGGTTATTCACCACAGAAATAAGCCTTCCTGAGTCCGTTTTTTAGCCACAGGACCCTCTCACATGAAGCTGCATGCACTGCCTCTAGAAGTAACTGCGCAACTGAGGCGCGAAAATGAGGCCTCCTCCCTCTGCATACCAGAGTGAAAGGGCCTTCCTGACTAGATTAGGCATCTAAACAAGTGCCAGGCGAATAAAAACGTTCCCAAAAGTGTTTCCAAATACACAAAACACTCCAAATGTCATATAAATATCATATAAACCAATCAATTTAGCCCACAATAGTGTCAACCAGCATAGAGCCCATTTTATAAGCCTTAATTCTGTTATGAGTCTAAGAAAATGGCTTACCGATCCCATAAGGGAAAACTGACAGTCTTCTAGCATTACTATGTCTTGTTAGAAAAGAGACTGGTCATACCTGGAGCAGAAAAGTCTGCAAACTGTTCCCCCCAACTGAAGTTCTCTGGTTTCAACAGTCCTGCGTGGGAACAGCAATGGATTTTAGTTACTGGTGCTACAATCATACTCCTCTTTTAACAGAAATCTTCATCACTTTCTGTTGTAGAGTAAATAGTACAAACCGGCACTATTTTAAAATAACAAACTCTTGATAGAAGAAATAAAACTACAACTAACACCACATACTCTTTACCATCCCCGTGGAGATGCTACTTGTTCAGAGCGGCAAACAGAATGACTGGGGGGCAGAGCCAGAGGGGGGCTATATGGACAGCTCTTGCTGTGTGCTCTCTTTGCCATTTCCTGTAGGGGAAGAGAATATCCCACAAGTAAGGATGAAGCCGTGGACCGGACACACCAATGTAGGAGAAATATATATTTATATAAGCAATGTAAAGGCACTTTTAAGTACCATTTTCTTTCTTCCACTCCTGCCAACTTTAGCCCCCCAAAACTGCTTAGTGCAGTTTTTTTTTTTAAAAAGGACATCACACATTTTTGGGGGGCAATTGGGAAACATTTAAATAATCAACCAGAGGTCTGACCACTGGTTAATTTTTTGAGCACTAATTGCTACCACAAGGTCAAGGTAGCAATAACCATCCACTTGTAAAGGCTGGTTATTTATCGCGCACCTGTAAACAGGCAAATTTTCCCTTTGTGTACGCGTGATAAATTAGCGCTCCACTTGTAATCTAGCCCTTACTTGTTTAAGGATAGACAGATAGGGAACTTGCCCACTCATTTCTTTATACCTGTACAAGGATTTCCTTTTGCAGCGCTGCCCTGCTTGTAAGAGAACAAAGCATGTCAATCACCCTGAACAAACGAGTTTGGGGGTTTTATCTCTACCTCTGAGGTGGTAGAGAGGTTAAGAAGCGTCTGCTTAAAATTTGATAAGCAGGCTTGTATGAGGAAACCTGCACTACAATGACTTCAAAGCAGGCTCCGCTTATTAGTAATGGAGACCTATGTGGCATATTAGCTATTATGGCATTGATGCATTGGGTTATATCAACAATGAAAAATAATGTTGGTATCAAGGAAATGTAAGATTCCATTTTAGACTTAAACTTTCATGATTCAAATAGGGCATGCAATTTTAAACAACTTTGCAATCAAATTTTAGCATCAAATTTGCTGTGTTCTTGGTATTCTTTGTTGAAAGCTAAACCTTGGTAGGCTGATATGCCGCCTCTTTTCTCAGTGCATTTTTACAGTTTTTCACAGTTAGGCAGTGCTAGTTCATGTGTGCCACATAGATAACAGTTTGCTCACTCCTGTGGATTTACCTAGGAGTCAGCACTGATTGGCTAAAATGCAAGTCTGTCAAAAGAACTGAAGGGGGCAGTCTGCAGAGCCTTAGATATAAGGTAATCACAGAGGTAAAAAGTGTATTAATATAACCGTGTTGGTTATGCAAAACTGGGGAATGGGATTATTTATATTTTTAAACAATAAATATTCCTGAGTACACTGTCTCTTTAAAGTTACCACACTGAATCGGTATGCAAAATTGAAGCCAAACTGTGTATATGAATTAACATTTGAAAAATGTTAAAAAACAACAACAACAACAACAAAAAACATAACAAACAAACAGCCTTATCATATACAATAGTTGTTATGTGACACTACCTGCATATAAACTAGAAAAGGGGTTGGCTATTTCTTATAGCTTTATTTGGTGCAACATTTTCACTTTCAAAAACTATCCACTAGTTTAATTGACACAGTTCTTACAAAAACACAATCTAGGTTAGATGCCCAGACCTACACCAAATGTCATTTAAAACAATTTAGACACTTTTTTCTGTAGGTGATGATAAACATTTTCACTTTCAAAAACTATTCACTAGTTTAATTGACACAGCTCTTACAAAAACACAATCTAGGTTAGATGCCCAGACCTACACCAAATGTCATTTAAAACAATTTAGACACTTTTTTCTGTAGGTGATGATAAACACTTTTATAGTGCCATGTGGAGTCCCACTAAATAGTGCAGCCTTTTTCTGCAAAATAATGCAAAAGCTTAAACAATTCAGATGGTGTAATTGGTTTCTATTCATCACCCAGATAGTAAGTGTAGAGCCAGATAGGCTTGCAGCGTCATATGGGTTAAGAGTGAAGATGGAGCAGAGTGTTGTGAGTTGCAACAATGCTACAGGGACAGGACGTGGCTTACCTTTTCTTTAGCTGGCGTCTGCAGTTCCTGTTCCTCTTTGATCCTGGACAAGAAGTTGTCAAGTTGCCCTCCCTCCCACCCTGTTTGATGGCGGCATGAGAAAGGTACTGTAGGTAGGGTGCTCAGGCTGAGATAGGGATTGGTGTTCTACTCTACATAAGCTCATAGCTGTAGTTTTGACCTCCCTCTGTTGACTAGCCGGCTTAAGCAGCCTGGTGGTCTTGGAGCCTCCTGGATGGTAGGTCTTATCAGCACCCTGACTGCGGGAGGTAGCGGCCAGGAGCACATGGAGATGTGATGGCCAGGCTGATGAGGGTGGGGGCCGATTACTTCAGTTAGCTGAAGTGCCCCTCCTTCATTGATAGGTAGGCCAGGAGAACTCGGAACAGCCCTAGTAGCATCTCGACCATAGCAGAGTTACTCTGCTGTTGTCTGGATCGGGCCACTGACCTCTTCAGTCCGGGGTTGGTCTTAGCTTTTCATTTGCCGTCATCTGTTTATAGTCTGTCGGTTATTTATTTACCAAGTTATTATGCAAATAAAGGGGATCAGTGATCGTCCAATTTTCCCAAAACTAAGTGTCTGTCTTCATTAAAGGTTGGCCCTTTGGGGCCTGTTAAGTTATTATTTAGAGCTATAAGAGTTATGGGTTATTCTTTTGCCTCCTTCCTGGGAGCGACATGGTTAGCCTTTATCCCCTTATGCATATTTCCTTATTCTGATCTAGACATAAGAATATATTTTTAAATCCAACTAATTAAAGGGATACTAAACCCAATTTTTTTTCTTTAATTATTCAGAGCATGCAATGCAATGCTTTCTAATGTACTCCTATTATCAATTTTTCTTTGTTCTCTTGCTATCTTTTTTTGAAATAGCAGGAATCTAAACTTAGGAGCCAGACCATTTTTGGTTCAGCACCCTGTATAGCGCTGGCTGATTGGTGGCTACATTTTGGCTACCAGATGGCTGAAAATCATTACTACTATAAATGGAAACTTACTGGGGATGTTTAAATAAATATTTAAATGTTTGATTTCAAATGTTTCACTTTTTGGCTTTATTTGGTAAACCCAAACCACCCAACTTGTTCAGGTACTTCCCAGCTTTGCCCAGTAACACTTGTCCCATCTTCAAAAAACCCATTCACACCCATAAAATGTCTCAAGTCCGCTCATGGCTTGACCACAAACTCCACTTTCCCACTGCTGCCCCACCTACAAAACAAAGACCTTCCAACTATCTCTATTTGATAGGAACAGTCCCTCATTCCCTCTGAGATAGTCATATGTGCTAATTTGCGAAAGTCCCTTAACCCCGACCAAAGACCTCTCCAACAAACTCAAGAACCACCAGACACGCCCACAGACTGTCCAACCCCACTTTCTACCAACATAGCCCTACTCACAAAATGGTTTTATCTCCTGACACTGGCAGCTTACCCCAGAAAACACTATTGGATAATTATGACTGTTAGAAAATGATAAACCTGTGCTGAGTTTCACTTACTTTTCTGCCATCTATTCGGTAAATTAAATGACATTAAGTTTTGATATTTTGAGAGGTGATGCATTAACATATTAGAGGGTTTTTTATGCTTGGTCTGATCTGATTATGATAAGATCTCAGGTGCAACATATATTCAATAACAATAGATATAATTATGCATAATTATAGCAATTTTCCTGTCTTATGTAATATTATTAGCCTTTGTTGTGATCTGACAAATATTGATTTGGGTTTTCTGAAAAAAAAAATACTAACCTTGCACATCAAATGATTTTGACGTTTATATTAGATCTCTATATTCAGTTAGAGGTTCGTGTATTTGTTGCAGCAGATTTTAGGACATTCTGCAGCAGAAATGTATCTTATTGATATGGCTTTTTGCATATCTATGTTTATGATGAGAGATTGCAAGTTAATTGCACTGGAAAGTGAGCAGATATGGAATTTATATTAGTAAATCCTGAAACATGGAATTTCCCTTCTTTTATGTTTTTAAAGGGACAGTAAAGAAAATGTAATTACTAGAATTGTCTGCAAACCAGCAATAAAGTAACCTGCCAAACATATCTGCAAATGTTTTGAAAGCATTAAAATGCTATTGTAGTGGTAAAATTATATGCTCTAATTAATTAAGAGCATGCAATTTTAGCACTAACAACCATGAAGGGCTAAATATATAGTTAATGTACCACTTGGGAGCCGCAAACAACTGCTAGTCATGCACTGAAATGGCCAGGCAACCTAATCAGCTGCGGTAGTCGCTAGACCCAGCGATGTGTTTGCCACAGCTGATTGGCTCACTGGCAATTTCGACTCGTTACCAGCAGTTCTCTGTGACTTGCTAGTGCTAACAAATTAAAACATTTTACCACTATAATAGCCCTTTGATGTCTTGTCTGTTGCAATTATTTTTCATTAGCCAAATTTCACCCTGTCAGCGTTTTTATAATAAAAAAAATACAAAGATCATAATGTAATGATAGAATGTGATTATGGAATGTTTTTTTTAATCACTCCTCAAATATTCTTTCCTTGTGATAGGTCAAATTTTGTCCTGAAAAATTTGCATATTCTAAATTCCAAATTCAGGCCTAGATTACAAGTTTTGCGTTAGCGGCTATGAGGTGCAAATGAGTAGTTTATTCTCACCGCTCACTTTCCTACAGTGCTGGTATTACGAGTTTTTAGAAACCCGTCGTTAAAAGACAAGAAGTGAGCGTTGAGCAAAATTGTGCTCCATTCCGCACTCTAATACCAGCGCTGCTAAAGTCAGCGGTGAGCTGGTCATACGTGCTCGTGCGCGATTTCTCCATAGGAATCAATGGGGAGAGCCGGCTGAGAAAAAGTCTAACACCTCCAAAAAAGCAGCGTAAAACTCACTAACGCAGCCCCATTGATTCCTATGGGGAAATAAAATTTATGTTTACACCTAACACCCTAACATGAACCCCGAGTCTAAACACCCCTAATCTTACACTTATTAACCCTAATCTGCTGCCCCCGACACCTACATTATATTTATTAACCCCTAATCTGCCGCTCTGGACACCGCCGCCACCTACATTATATGTATTAACAAAATGAGGAAGAAGGAAAGCTGAGTCCAGGTATCAGGAAAAAGTTTTATATATGTATTAACCCCTAATCTGCTGCCCCCAACATCGCCAACACCTACATACTATTTATTAACCCCTAATCATCCACGCCCAATGTCCCCACCACTATAATAAACATATTAACCCCTAAACCGCCACACTCCCGCCTCGCAAACATTAGTTAAATGCCCTTTTCAGGGCAATGGGGAGCTTATTTTTTTTAGATAGTATTTTATTTGGGGGGTTGGTTGTGTGGGTGGTGGGTTTTACTGTTGGGGGGGTTGTATTTTTTTTACAGGTAAAAGAGCTGATTACTTTGGGGCAATGCCCCGCAAAAGGCCCTTTAAAGGGCTATTGGTAATTTAGTTTAGGCTACGTTTTTTTTATTTTGGGGGCGGCGTTTTTATTTTGATAGGGCTATTAGATTAGGTGTAATTAGTTTAAATATCTGTAATTTGTTTATTATTTTCTGTTTAGTTTTTTTTTGTACTTAAGCTAATTTAATTTAGGTAATTGTATTTAATTTAGTTAATTTATTTAATTATATAGTGTAGTGTTAGGTGTTATTGTAACTTAGGTTAGTTTTTATTTTACAGGTACTTTTGTATTTATTTTAGCTAGGTAGTTATTAAATAGTTAATAACTATTTAATAACTATTCTACCTAGTTAAAATAAATACAAACTTGCCTGTAAAATAAAAATAAACCCTAAGATAGCTACAATGCAACTATTAGTTATATTGTAGCTAGCTTAGGGTTTATTTTATAGGTAAGTATTTAGTTTTAAATAGGAATAATTTAGTTAATTATAGTAATTTTAGTTAGATTTATTTTAATTATATTTAAGTTAGGGGATGTTAGGGTTAGACTTAGACTTAGATTTAGGGGTTAATACATTTAGTATAGTGGCAGCGACATGGGGGGCGGCAGATTAGGGGTTAATAAGTGTAGGTAGGTGGAGGGGACATTGGGTGCGGCAGATTAGGGGTTAATAAATATAATGTAGGTGTCGGTGATGTTGGGGGCAGCAGATTAGGGTTTCATAAATATAAATGTAGGTGGCGGCGGTGTCCGGAGCGGCAGATTAGGGGTTAATAATTTTATTATAGTGTTTGCGATGCGGGAGGGCCTCGGTTTAGGTGTTAATAGGTAGTTTATGGGTGCTAGTGTACTTTTTAGCACTTTAGTTAGGAGTTTTATGTTACAGCGTTGTACCATAAAACTCTTAACTACTGACTTTTAAATGCGTTAGGACTCTTGACGGGGTAGGATGTACCGCTCACTTTTTGGCCTCCCAGGACAGACTTGTAATATCAGCGCTATGGAAGTCCCATAGAAAAAAGACTTTACGAAGTTTACGTAAGTCGTTTAGCGGCAAGGCCAAAAAAATGTGCGGTGCCCCTAAACCTGCAAGACTCGTAATACCAGCAGGCATAAAAAAGCAGCGTTAGGACCTCTTAATGCTGCTTTTTTACCCTAACGCACAACTCGTAACCTAGCCGAAAGTTTTTCTAGCCTAATGTGTTCTTAATTCAGTAGGTGTTACTCTTGTTTCATTTTACAAATAATGAAAAACATAAAATAAAATATAATTTTCTCCTTACTTAGATACATTTTGATATGGCCACATTTATGTTGGTGAATTATAGATGTTTTGGTAGATTTTTATTAGACAGTATGGCCCTCTTAAAGCTCAAAATCACATCAATTTTTGGTGTGACAATAATTTGCCTTCAAAACCACATCAATTTTTTTAGGTACACATGCATATAGTGTTCTAAGGGACTCAGTAGGTAGGTTCTTTAAAGCATCTTGGAGAACTAACCACAGTTCTTCTGTGGATTTAGGCAGACTCAATTGCTTCTGAATCTTCATGTAATCCCAGACAGATTGATGATGTTGCTATCAGGGATCTGTGTGGGCCATGCCATCACTTCCAGGACTCCTTGTTCCTCTTTATTCTTAAGATCATTCTTAATGACTTTAGCCAAATTTTTGGGGTCCATAAAGACCACTTCTGACCAGACTTCTCTTAACAGTATAAAGTTGGTTTCTGCCAATTTTAAGATGATGACACTGCTGTTCATCTTCTGATTACGAAGGGAAGTAAGCATGATGTGTCTTTCAACTACAATAGTGGATAAAGCCCACTACAATGGATACATGTGAAAGTACTCATGGTCCATGATGTGCCTTTCATCTGTTGCACCAAGTTTCCTTGGCCGACCACTGCTTCTACAGTCCTCACTGTTGGACAGCACACCTGGAAACCCCTGTCTGCCTTGAAATTTCTGTATTGGAGAGACCTTGCTGATGCAGGATAACCACCTTGTGTCTTGCTACTTTGCTTAGTCTTGCCTTGGTGTATGGCTTTTAGCATTATACTCTTTTCGGCAAACCCAACTTGTTAGCAGAGTTTGGCTGTTCCTCACCCAGTTTTATTCCTCCTACACAGCTGTTTCTGTTTTAGTTAATGAGCATGTTTCGAGCTACATAATAAATTGATGACCAGTATCACCTGTTGGGTATAATTTATTTAATCATGCCCCTTAATATATTGCTGGAAATTCTCTCTGCAAGTGTACCTAGAAGAATTAATGTTGTTTTAAAGGCAAAGGGTGGTCACACCAAATATTGATTTGATATAGATTTTTCTTCTGCTCACTTACTCATTTTATTAATTGATAAAAATAAACTATTAACAGTCTATTTTTGAAAGCATTCTTACTTTACAGCATTTTGCTGCCTAAACTTTTGCACTGTACTGTATATATCAATTTATGTGAGACCCCTAACATAAAGGCCTCCATGTACTAAATGGTGTGCGTGCAAACTTCTCAACTTGAGAAGTTATGTGCAGGCCTTTACAGCAGGTGGGCATCGGATCCTGTTCACCCACTGTCCATATGTATCATTACACACTCAATTAAGAGTGTAATGCCGATCCACTTTTTCACAAGATTGGAGGGGCATGTCAATCAACCCAGAGTGAGCACGTTTGGGTGATTTTCCCTCTGCTTCTTACATTACGGGGAGCAATATATTAATACAATTTTCGAAATCTATTTTTTTAATAATTATGTGAAAATAAAGTTTGTTGATGCAAGAATACAAAATCCCCCCCCCCCCCCCCAAGATGTGCTGTGTGGGATGCAATGTTAAAATCTATAGTAACTTGGGTTCAACCCCCCCCCCCTTCGTGCTGAGGAGAAGAGAGAAAATAGACCCTCCCGACCAGTGTTTCTTCCCATCTATGCGTGACAACATTGGCACATCTTAACTGTCCTTACCACTGGATTATATATGAAGTTATAATGTTGATGATTGAAAAGACAAGACAATGTAAGTCAGTAATGATATTTGTGTAGCAGTGTCACAGCGGGAAATATATAATTCATAGTGAAACAAAGGTATTTATTGGAAGTTTAATTACTTAAGATGCTTTCCCACTAAATGTTTGGACTCCATTAAGCGGAAGAGGTTTGCTATCATAAACCATGACTGCCTGGTCTTATGGCGATCAGCAATATCTGCTGCCCTCATTTAACATTGCACAAGCAGCAGCCAATCGTGCATGAGCAGGGGCTGTCAATCATTCTGATCGGATCGGGATGATTGAAAATCTGCCACACTTATTTATGAAACTGCAAGTTTGTAAATAGCACTGAGATAAGGGGACAATTTGCAGAGGCTTAGATACAAGGTAATCGCAGAGGTAAAAGTAATATTACTATAAAAGTGTTGGTTATGCAAAACTAACATTAGCTAACTATTAACTTGTTGAGTTAGCGTGACTGAAGACCTCAAGTAAAGGGTTAGGGCAAAAAAAAAAAAAAAGTTGCACCAAACACAACATGAATACATTAAAATAAAATATTACACTCATATATACAATATCTAATAAAAAATAAATCATATAAATATTAAAAAAGTTATAAAGGTTAAAAGGTATATGGTATATGACAAGGTATGGAACGTGCTATCATGTACATACATATATATGTGTAAATAGGTGTAGATATGTATATAGATATGTATATATGTGCATACATGTGTATTTTTGTTTATATGTTTATATATGTATACATATAGACACATATACAGTATACATATGTATTTACACTTTGGAGCCCTTTCCACTCAAATACCTGAATTATTTTTTTGATAAATGTCTATATTTTATGTGTTTTACACACACCTTTATGCACCCAGGTAGGTATACATATATATTTTACAAACTATATATTAAAATAAATATAACATTTTCTTCTTTAACATTCTAATGTAAAATATACATAACTAAATTCGGGTTAGTGCAGTTGGTGTAATTCGTGTTGGGTTATTGCTCAAGCAATAAGTGTTAGTTTCAGTTTGCGTGCTCCATTGAAGTCTATGGGGAGAGGAATTTAACGTGTCACGGTATCAAAAATCCTGCAGTTACTGTGCATCAGCTTTCGCTCGCATGCAAACATTTTACTTTCAATTTGTAATACGTGCACTAACCTGCACGTAAAAGAAGTGGTGGTGTTTTTATGTGAGCGAAAGCGCTAAATGGCACATCCACTTGTAATCTGCAAAGGCATGGCATGGTTAATACTTACTCGTGATCATACTTTATGTACGGTGGCTAATTTGCTTGGTACAAAAAAAATAATTAATAGCACAATTTTATATTTTCTTTCTCCATTATTTAACTGCTCTGACTCTGCCCCCACCCTGCCCGGGCCCCGGTGCAGTGGCACCGTCTGCACCGGCCGTAGTTCCCCTGGGCCCCCTCAACCTCCTGAGTCCCTAACACTTAGATACAATGTTGGGAGGTATGCGTCTACCACAAAAAGTTTTCAAATCAAACACTGGGCAAACACACTGAAATTACCCCTACAGTATTAGGTGGATTTAGAGCACAACAGGTTAAATACATCCGTCTCCTATTATTATCACTGCATACTATTAAACTAATTATTTAACACACAGACCCTCTAACCTGTAACGCTATCAGCAAACTCTCAAAATAGAGTTTTTGTTTAAAAGAAAAGAGTAGAAGAAAAAAGAAAGGCACTACCTAGTTTTATCCCAATAGGAATAGCAATTAATATTAATATTGATTTCAGCTGGGAGTGGGTGCTGTATACTAGAAAGACAGAAATGGGGATGTAGTGGTGTAAAACCACTTATAGGGGCCGATTTAACAAATAACGGACGGACATGATTCGCTGTAGCGGATCATGTCTGCCTGACATTGCTAAATGCCGACAGCATACGCTGTCAACATTTAACATTGCACAAGCATTTCTAATGAAATGCTTATGCAATGCCCAGAGGCGTAACTAGAAACCACAGGGCCCAGGTGCAAGAATCTAAGAAGGGCCCCACTCCCCCCCAAAAAAAAAAATTGAATTTGATACAAATCTTTTCTTTTTTTTTTTTTTAACATTTAACACAGAAAAAAAAATGTGAATCAGATTACATGTCTGCAAAAGGAGGTACCCTGTGCCCACAGTCTGTGAGATGGTCTGACCCCTTATTACTGTATATAGTGACACTGTTTAACCCACCAGTACTGTATATAGTGAGTCAGTGACACAGTCGGTGAGATGGCTGGCCTGCCCCTACCTGCCCCAGTACTTTATAAAGTGACCACAGTAGTCTGTGACATGGTCTAGCCCCCCCGTACTGTATATAGTGGTACTGTATAGTGACACTATTTACCCCCCCCCATGCTGTAGTAACAAGGTCTGTAATTTGCTGGTTCCACAAACATACACACACACACATACATGCATAAATACACACACACAGTCAGATACATACATACACACACATACATGCATAAATACACACACACAGTCAGATACATACACAAACACCAATGGGTAAAACAGAAAGACTAACCCCTGTAGTCAGAGACACTAGTGAAGCATCATGTCACACTCACATAATATCAGTGCAGGCAGTGGCAGGTCAACGTTTTTCATTAAAAAAATAAAAATATTTTTTTTCTTTTTTTGAAGCTGGGCCCCCACCGCAATTGCAACCTCTGCACCCCTGTAGTTTCGCCCCTGGCAATGCCGCCCCTGCACATTCGCACGTAATCGGTTGCTAGCATGGGGTGTCAATCATCCTGGTCATATCTGATCAGAAGGATTGCTGTCCGCCACCTCAGAGGTCTTAGGACCGCTGCTTCTTAACTTATGTTTCCAGCGAGCCTAAAGGCTTGCGCGGAAACAGCTGCATTCGCAGCTTGTTAAATCTGCCCCATAGAGAAGACTTTTTATTATTGAAATAACTCTTAAAATGGGAAAAGGAATTAAGAAAAAAAAATAAAAAAATTAGGAAATGGCAAGTCAGAGCACAATTATGATTATGAGGGTAAATAGCTAATAACTCATTGTCAGCTTGTAATCACCACTGGGTGTGTGCATCTTATAATAAAAGGATTTTAATCAGTCAATATATTATATGGATGGGCAAATGACACGATCACGCAATAAAATGGTAACAAATACTTCTGTAGTTAATGAGGCAAAAATAATAATAATGAGTTTATTCAGTAATTTGCCTCCTGTGTTTCTATAATCATGAATAAACTAAACGTTAATGGTTACACATTTAGTTTGTGTTATGCACAAAATATCAGGGTTTATTAGTAAATATATCAAAATTTTAATACTATTAGTGAATGTGCAACAAAACAATGTCGCTAGTAACAGCTATGCAATGACAAAGGTATTGTAATTAAATGAGTAGATGAAATGTAATTCAGAATAGGTAGATGAGTGGTGAGTAATACAGATAATGGCAAAGTTTTAAAAGGTAATAATTCAAAGGGCATAGGCAGATACTAGATCTAAGTCTAACCTAACTCTACAATTTTGTGCTAAAGTGTCATGAGAAAATATTAAATGGCGCTGCACAAATATTGTTGATACCAGAGTAATACTGAGGTGGTTGTAACTGATTATAAATATAAGTAGGGGCGCCACTAGAGATTTTGGGGCCCCTTACTTAACTGTTGATCAGGGCCCCCCCCTCTTGACTTGTGCAATTTTTGACCAAGTGACTAAAATGTATATTCACTTTATTCTTAAAGTGAAGGTCCATTTTGATGAATTAGTGCCCGGTTTTTAATAAACCTATTAAAAACAAGGGCACTTTAATTTGTCAAAATTGACATATTACTGTTTTCTTCAAAAACTTAACTTTTTATCCTGAATGCCGCTCCAGCAATTCCCCCGGCCATCGGAAGCCTCTGCAGACATCAGAAATGATGAAACAGGCTTCCTCCAATCACAGCTTCCCCCTCAGGTGAATCTTGGCCTGATGCAACGCTGTGATTGGAGGAAACCGGATTCGTCATTTTGGACCAGCAAAGACGGCTTGCGACGGGCGGAGGAAGTGCTGGAACGGCTGCCAGGATTAAAAGGTAAGTTTTTGAAGAAAACAGTAAAATGTCAATTTTGATGAATTAAAGTGCCCTTGTTTTTAATAGGTTTATTAAAAACCGGGCACTAATTCATCAAAATGGACCTTCACTTTAAGTGTAGTCAAACTTGGAAATGTTGTAAAGGTAGTAACACACAAACACAGAAACACACACTCACACATAAGAGTTCACATATAGACACATAAAGAAACACACAAACACACTCAGACACAGACACCCACACAGATACTCAGCACTTGTTCACATTGACCTGACAAGTAATGAGGTAGACTACAGTTTTGTAAAAAAAAGGAGATTTACAAGACAAAATATGGAGTTCTAATTATCTTTTTGTCAAGGAAGATGCCAACTATATGACAACAGCATGCAGTGACTGAAAGGAAGGGCCATGAACTGCCTAAACAATAATTTCAAAGTTAAGTGGTAGATTGGTGACTTCCGGAAAGGTCTCATTAGTCTCAAAGTCTGTAGAAAGATGTGAATAATCAGTAGTAAGGTCAAAATGTCCTAAAAAGGAACAGACAATGGACACACACACACACACAAACTCAAACACAAACTTGTGTAACGCTCGTGGGATACTCCTCTATCAGACCAAACTCGGCCAGTAGTCTTGTTATCCCGGCATCGAGTCGGAATGATAGGGAATATCCCAGAGCATAGAAACTTAGTGAGATGAGGAAGGCGGCACTCACCACAGGCAGGACAGTCCCCAGCGGCAACAGCAGAGCAGTTCAAGGATGAACCACTAGAATGGTCAGGCAGGCAGGGTTTGGCAACAGTAAAGCAGTCCAAGGATAAACCACTAGTATGGTCAGGCAGGCAGGCAGGCAGGGTTTGGCAACAGTAAAGCAGTCCAAGGATAAACAACTAGAATAGGCAGGCAGGGTTTGGCAAAAGTAAAGCAGTCCAAGGGCATCGTTCTTTGAGCACTTAAATAGGTGCAGATTCGCACCACTAACCTTAGACCAGCATGACATCAGCGCTGCACGCACCGGCACCGACACTGCCCCTGGCAACGAGCAGGGAAGGAGACGCCTTGCCCCTAGCAATGGCTAGAGCAGCACGGTGTGACATAGCCCCCCTCTCAAGGGTTCCCTCTGGGTACCAGAGTCGGCCTCAAAGGATGAGCAGCATGGAATCTGGAGACCAGAGATGGAACATGTACATCACGGGCAGGAACCCAGGAACGATCTGCAACAGAGTAACCCTTCCAATGTATCAGATACTGCAGTTGTCTGTGCCTGTATCTGGAGTCCAGAATCTTAGTTACCTCATATTCAGGGTCACCACAGACCAAGAGTGGAGGAGGAGGAGCTCAGAGCCGGGTATATCTATTCTTGATGTAAGATTTGAGTAGTGAGATGTGGAAGACTGGATGTATGCGTAGGGTTTTTGGCAAGGCCACTTTGTAGGCAACAGGAGACAGTCTTTTCAGGACCTTGTAAGAACCGATAAACCTAGGCCCCAATTTGTGACAGGGTTGACGTAGATGAATATGTCAAGTAGAGATCCAAACACATTCACCCACTGGAATGGCACGTACAGAAGCCCTATGACGTTCAGCAAACTTCTTATATCTAGAGACGGCTGAATGCAGCTGACAGCGAATACGTTGCCAATGAGTGGTGAGTTCAGTGACGTGTTGGTCTGCGACAGGGAACCCAGTGGACTGAGCTGAAAGAGGGAAGACACTAGGTTGATACCCTGCTGCGGCTTGAAATGGAGAACATCAAAAAAAAGAGTGCCAATGAGTGTTTCTTGCCAGCTCAGCTAGGGGTAGCAATTCAGACCAGTTGGTATGGCGAGCATTGACAAAGGCTCTAAGGTAGGCTTCAAGATCCTGGTTTGCTCTCTCAGTAAGTCCATTGGTCTGAGGATGGTAGCCAGATGACAAGGAAACAGTGGTTCCAATAAACTTACAAAAGGCTCTCCAGAAGGCAGAGATGAACTGTGGACCTCTGTCGGAAACAATATTCACAGGAATACCATGAAGTCGCACCACATGCAAGAGAAAAAGGGACAACAATTCCTGAGCAGAAGGCAGTTTGGTTAGGGGTACAAAGTGAGCCAGTCTGGAAAAGCGGTCCACCACAACCCAGATAACTGCATGGTGGTCGGAAGAAGTAAGGACTACAATGAAGTCCATTGATATGTGTGTCCAGGGTCGTTTGGGAATGGACAATGGTTGGAGCAAGCCAGGAGGCAAGGATCAGGGAGTTTTGTTGGTAGCACAAATTGTGCAGGCTTTCACATAATCCTGAGCATCAGACTTGATAGTAGGCCACCAAACATGTTGGGAAAGACGCCTGAAAGTCCTAGTCGAACCAGGATGTCCTGAGAGTTTGCTATCATGAGCCCAGGCTAGCACAGGGATACGTAGGTTCAGAGGTACAAAGAGGATATTGGAGGCCATGGGGGCACCAGGAGGTTTACTAGACTGAGCACGTTGCAATCTTTGCAGAAGGGTGGTATTGAGTTGAGTGACCACACAGGTGAGGGGTATGATGTGTTCAATAGGAGCTTCTGAAGAATCACTTGAGTGAGGGAACTGACGGGAAAGGGCGTCCACCTTTTTGTTCTTGTTCCCAGGAAGATAAGAAACCACAAAGTTAAAACGGGAAAAGAACAAGGCCCACCTGGCCTGTCGAGGATTGAGTCTGCTAGGTAAGTCAGATTCTTGTGGTCGGTGAGAATCTGAATAGGATTGGTGTTGCCCTCTAACCAGTGACGCCATTCAGTCAAGGCCATCTTAATGGCTAAGAGTTCACGATTACCCACATCGAAGTTCCTCTCAGCAGGTGTAAAACGTTTAGAAAAAAAGGCTACAGGGTGTGACTTGGAAGTCAAAGGGTCCCTTTGGGTAAGAACTGCTCCAGCCCCTATCTCGGAGGCATCTACCTCTAAAGTGAACTGTAGGTCAGGATCAGGATAGCGGAGCACAGGAGCTGAACAAAAAGCCTTTTTCAGACAAGAGAAGGCATTTATGGCCTCAGGAGGCCAATGTTTACAGTCTTTGTTCCATTTTGTCAATTCAGTGAGTGGAGCTACTGTTTGAGAAAAGTTCTTTATAAACTTGCAGTAATAATTGGAGAACCCCAAGAACCTCTGCAATTCCTTTAAAGAGGTAGGTTGATGTCATTCTAGTACTGCGGTGAGTTTAGCAGGATCCATGGCAAAACCCTCCTTCGAGATTACATATCCAAGGAATTGGATCTGAACTTGATCAAACTCACACTTTTCTAGCTTGGCTACCAAGGAATTTTCTCTGAGACGAAGAAGCACCTGTCTCACGTGCCTATGATGCTCCTCTAATGTGGAAGAGAAAACAAGGATATCATCCAGATAAATGATGACAGTGCGGTTGAGGAGGTCACAGAAGACATAGTTGACAAATGCCTGAAAGACTGCAGGGGCGTTACACAGCCCAAAGGGCATTACAAGGTATTCATAATGCCCAGATCTTGTGTTAAAGGCGGTCTTCCATTTGTGGCCTGGAAAGATGCGAATCAGATTGTATGCCCCATGTAAGTCCAATTTGGTGAAAAAGCGAGCATCCTGGAATGAGTCATACAGTTCAGTGATCAAAGGTATGGGATAGCGATTCTTGATGGTTATGTTGTTTAAGGCCCTGTAGTCAATGCAAGGTCTGAGCCCACCATCCTTCTTACTGACAAAAAAGAAGCCATCCCCAGCAGGAGAGGAGGAGGGGTGAATGAAACCGTTAGCTAGGTTCTTTGGATGTACTCCTCCATGGATTTGGTTTCAGCCTTGGAGATTGGATAAGTCCTGCCTTTAGGAAGTGGGGCTCCGGGAAAGAGGTCGATCTTGCAGTCATAAGGACGGTGGGGTGGCAGCAGGTCGGCTTCTTTTTTTCTCAAACACATCCGCAAAGTCTGTGTATACTGAAGAAAGATTTGAAGGAGTCTGTATACTGGCTATGGGAATACGGGGCAGAGGAACGACTTTAGCAAGGCAGGAATGGAAACAGGAGGTACCCCAGGAGGCCAGTTGTCCCTCAGCCCAGTCGAACTGTGGATTGTGTACCCGAAGCCAAGGAAGACCAAGGATGACAGGCTGTGCTGCGGAATAAATGACCCTTAAACTGCAGCTGTTCAGTGTGGAGGACTCCCACAGTCAGGGTCAGGGGTGCTGACTCAAAATGGATCATGCCCAAACCAAGGTGGGTGCCATCCCGGGTAGTTATTTTGAGACAATGTCTTTTCTGCAGAAGAGGCAAACCTGCTTGAATCATAAAACGGTGATCCAGGAAGTTTCCAGCTGCCCCTGAATCAATGAAGGCCTGAGTGTGGACAGTATTCTGAAGGAAGGTAAGGGTAACAGGTACCAGGAGCCGAGATGAGTGGGGGGATTTAGTTGAGACCATGCTTAGAGGTACCCCAGTGTTATCCCCTAAGCATTGACTTTTCCCGGCCGAATGTCACAGTCCTTTAGTTGGTGGGTGTTAGATCCACAATAAAAACATAGTCTCGGTCTCCTCCTTCTCTGCCTTAAGGACTCTGAAGGTTTGAAGGAGGAGAGATCCATGGGTTCCTCTACTGAGGTAACTGGAGATGCTGAAGGGATAGCGGGTGCTGACGAAACTGGGCGAATAGGAGGACGGGAGGGAAGGACCCTCCTTGTTTTGTCTCTCTCTGCTTGCCTTTCCTGAAAGTGAGAGTCCAGATCGATACAAAGCGCTATAAAGTCATCCAAAGAAGAAGGAATATCACGATAAGTGAGTTCATCTTTGATGCGTTCATGGAGACCCCTCCTAAAGGTTGCCTTGAGAGCACTGCCATCCCAAGTGGTTTCAAGTGCCAAGGTGTGGAACTCGATGGCAAATTGTGACACAGTTTTATTGCCCTGGCGGAGAGAATATTCCGCAGCAGAGATATGGCCAAAAGTCCCAAACACAGAAGATAAAGCAGAAATGAGCTCATCAGCATCATGCAGGAGTGTAGCGTTCTGTTCCAAAAGGGGAGAAACCCAGGCTAGGGCCTTGTCCTTTAGCAAGGAAATGATAAAGGTGACCCTTGACTGATGAGACTGAAAGGTGTGAGGATCATTGCGGAAGTGCAGCCTGCATTGGTTTAGAAAGCCCCTGCAGTCAGTAGTACCTTCATACTTGTCAGGCAAGGGTATCTGGGGTATACTTCCAGAAGCAGAGGAAGAAGTCACAGTACTAGGAGTAGGGGCTGGTAGTGTAGCCACAGGAGCGGCATCCCTCGCTGCAACTAGTAAGGAGAGTTGAGTGGTAATAGCCTCTAGCTTGGAATCCATATTCTGCAACTGTGTGGTATGGGTTCCCAACATCTGTCCCTGAAGATAAACAGCTCATGCCACCTCATCTGGCTGCATGGCCCAAGTATAATGTAACGCTCGTGGGATACTCCTCTATGAAACCAAACTCGGCCAGTAGTCTTGTTTTCCCGGCGTCGAGCCGGAATGATAGGGAATATCCCAGAGCAGAGAAAGTTAGTGAGATGGGGAAGGCGGCACTCACCACAGGCAGGACAGTCCCCAGCGGCAAAGCAGAGCAGTCCAAGGATGAACCACTAGAGTGGTCAGGCAGGCAGGGTCTGGCAACAGCAAAGCTGTCCAAGGATAAACCACTAGAATGGTCAGGCAGGCAGGGTTTGGCAAAAGTAAAGCAGTCCAAGGGCACACCACTAGAATGGTTAGGCAGGCAGGGTTTGGCTACAGTAAAGCAGTCCAGCAGTTAAAGGGTTAAGGCAGGTAGTCAGACAGGCAGGTTCAGCAACAGTGATCAATCCAGCAGTTTAAGGGTTAAGGTAGGTAGAGTAGTCAGACAGGCAGGTTCAGCAACAATTATCAGGCACAAGAAAGAACGATCTGTCACACCCAGGAGCACACAAAGGAACACCTATACTTGGGCAGTGACAGATCATTCTTTGAGGACTTAAATAGGAGCAGATTTGTGCCACTTAGCTCAGACTGGCATCTGGAGCGTGCGGCAATGATATCAGCACCGCACGCACCTGGAGCCAACGCTGCCCCTGGCAATGAGCAGGGAAGGAGAAGCCGCACCCCTAGCAATGGCTAGAGCGGTGCAGCGTGACAACTTGCACATACACCCAAGGAAACCCACAGAGAGAGCCTCAAAAAACACAAAATTACATACACACTCACAGACACCACACAAAGACATACACACCCAGAGAAACACACACAGAAAATACACAAAAACATACATACACACATCCTCACAGAGACACCCACAGAAAACACACAGACATATTCACAGACACCCACAGAAAACACACAGACATATGCACACAGCCTCACAGAGACACCCACAGAAAACACACAGACATATGCATACACCCTCACAGAGACATCCACAGAAAACACACAGACATACATACACACACATCCTCACAGAGACACCCACAGAAAATGCAAAAAGACATATGCAAATACCCTCACAGAGACATCCACAGAAAACACACAAAGACATACACACCCACCCTCACAGAGGCATCCACAGGAAATGCACAAAGACATACATACACACACACCCTCACAGAGACACCCACAGAAAATGCACAAAGAAATACGCACACACCCTCACAGAGACATCCACAGAAAATGCACAATGACATACACACACACATCCTCAAAGAGACACCCACAGAAAATTCACAGACATACGCACACACCCTCACAGAGACATCCACAGAAAACACAGACATACACACACACAGAGACATCCACAGAAAACCCACAAAGACATACTCACCCACCCTCACAGAGGCATCCACAGAAAATACACAAAGGCATACATACATACATACACACACCCTCACAGAGACACCCACAGAAAATGCACAGACATACACACACACCCTCACAGAGACATCCACAGAAAATGCACAAAAGACATACGCACACACCCTCACAGAGACATCCACAGAAAATAAATACATACACACTCATGGAGACACCAACAAAAGCACAGACATAAACACAGACACCCACAGAAACACTCACAGGAGGTAACATTTCTGTACATTGCCACCCCTAAATCAACAGTGCAGAAATTAAAATCAAAATAGCAGAAATTAAGAGATCACTTTTTGAAGAATCATATATGCAAATGTGCAAACAAAAATACTTATTTTACATTAATGATCTGTCAGAATGGGTAGATGAAGAAAAGCACTTTTGAAAGGTTGACATATGTTTGGGGGTTCCCCCCCCCATTTTCCCCAACCAAGATCACCACTTTAAATCTGGTGTACAAATTTTCCCATCTGTCAGCTGTACTTATGGATTTTAAAATGCTGTACTCTATATGGTCTTGGTGGAACCATAAGCTGTGGTCTCATACCATTAGATCTGGTTATTTCAAAATTAAGTCAGCTGTAGTGTAAACTGAACAGTGTTAAGTTAACCTGTCTCATTTCAAACATTGAGAAATCTTAGCCTGAGAGTATAACATTTTATGCAGATGTAAAAATCTTAGATAAAATGCCTCCTGGCATATGGAAAGTCCTTACATAATGGGGCAGTAAACTGGAATGTAATATATATAGTAAACTTGAATGTAATATATATATATATATATATATATATATATATATATCATATCTGCCAAAAAGGCACCTAACATTTGTGTATTGAGGAGGAAACATTTTTGCATGGTATTAAATATAGACTTTCTACAGCATTGTCAAATAATCATAAATACACTGCTTCATATTGCTAAAAAAAAATTGTTTTTATGGAACCCTGGCCCCACCATACAATTACCACACTGAAGTAACAATCCAAAATTGCACAAAGAAATAAAAAACATTTACTAAGTAAGTCCTACCTCCTCTGCAAATGAAAGTGATCTGCCGTCTGATTCAGGCACACACTGTACAAACTGAAGTGCCAAGTGTATACTATGTCACCACACCAAGTCTGTCTCACACTGTGCATAGTGGTTTAGTGCACACTCAGAAATCCTCTCAAATGCTAATGCTTTATTCCTTGTAAATTACATTTCCCATGCTCAATAGCACTTGTCTTATGGGGCCCCCTGGGCCAGTAGGCCCCTGACAGGAGTCACCCCTTTCACCCCCTGATGGCAGCTCTATAAGGGTATGCTGAATGTATTTAAATTAAAAAGACGTAGTGTTATATCCCAATTTACCACAGCTATACATTTTATGCTTAAATAAAAAGAGAGAAGCGCATACAGGTCTACGTCTGGATTCCCACATCACACTTAGGGAGACTTCCCTAAGTGTCATAATTTGCATAAATAAAAAGAGTGAAGCGCTCAACCTGGGAATGAACAATAGCATAATAGCTTGTTCTACAGCTAGTTACCACCCAAGAAGCAGCCTCTTTTTGCTCAACATGTGCCTTTCACAGAGAAGAACTTTCCTGAAGCATATTAGTCTGATCCTGACTTCACAGTACAGTCCAGCCCCGAAATACCAGGCAATCCCTCTCTGAATGAGAGAAACAGCAAACTCCCAGACGTACGTTTCAGCCTATTGTGGGCCTCGTCAGTGAGGTGCAGCCATATCCCTCTAGGCACACTGAGCAACAGGTCCACGTCTGGATTCCCACATCACACTTAGGGAGACTTCCCTAAGTGTCATCATTTGCATAAATAAAAAGAGAGAAGTGCTCAACCTGGCAACGAACAATAGCATTTTGTTCTTTCCCAGGTTGAGCGCTTCTCTCTTTTTATTTATACATTTTATGCTATTTTATACCTCTCCATTATATTATATTTATTACCTCTGTCTCCTATTATCATCACTGCATTATTAAACACTATTAAAAGTAATTATTTAACACACAGACCCCCTCTAACCTGTAATGCAATCAATAAACTTTCAAAATAGAGTTTTTGTTTGGCTTTAATCATGGATGTTAACACGTTAGATAAGGATTTCTTCTTTTTTTCAGGAGCTTTTATAGCTTCAGGGGTAAAAACAGTGGACTCATTTTAGAATTATAGTCAAATTAAAACACGCTGACAAAACTGGCCAATGTTCAGAAATCGTTACTAAATTACGTTCATCCAAATAACCTCTAGCGCTGCGAAGAAATTACATTTTACGTTTCGCTCCACAACTAGTTGAACTCAAAAGTAAACACGTACGTTTGCGATTTTTGTAGTTTACAGAGCTAATTTGATCAGAAAAGCAAAAAGTAATTCTGGCAGAATATTTTTCTTTTTACGGATATTATAAGTAATCCAATTATTTAAATCATTTCAATAGATGGAAAATGTGTTATTTTTTATGTCATATTATATCTGTAGAAAAGAACAGTCTATTCCTAGCATTATGTACTTGGTAAAAATAAACAGCTTATTAGTTGATGTTAACTTTGTATCCTGATAGTCGTAGGTAAATTTTGATAACAATAACAAAAAATGGGTAATTAAATCATAAATATTATAATGAAAGTAGGTAAGTGTATTCGGATGTTTGTAAGCATCCAAATACGGAACAAGGTGGTCCTTCGGGGTGTTCAACTCTTTTGAAAACCAGATTACTTTTTGTGATAGTAGAACACGCTGAGATCTGTGAAAATCCAGATGTTGTTTTACAAGAAGGAATCTGGCTCCAAAAATAGTCGAACGCCACGAAAGGCCACCTTCTTTCACAACCAATTGCACATATCTAATCAAAAAGGAAAATAACTTCTGCAAAATTATTTTATACTTTGTCTTTAAATCTGAATGACAAGTATATGGTCTATTCTGTATTACCAATGTTGAATAGCATCTGACGGAGAAAGTCAGTATTTTACTAAGCTATAATTGGATCATTTTTATTCAACAACATTTTAATAGTTTGATTTCCCCAAATGTATAGCAATAGGTCTAAATTCCAGATTTGTAAATAGGAAAGTATTTAATTTTTTAACCAAACCTTGATGAGGTGCAGTGCCTACTTTTGTCCACTAGAGGGAAATATTACTTTAAGGAATAACACTAGCTTTTCAGAAACAAGGTCAATTTAAAATCAAGATTAATGTTTAAATGAGTATTTTTAGTAGTATGATTTTATAACAAGTACATGCACTTATATTTAAATCAAAAACAAAACTAGAGTGTCTGGTGACAAGAAGTGTCCTCAGACAAGCCCCAAAAGCACTCACACCCAAGGGTATCCTATTTCTGTAATATATTAATTCAAGATAATATGGATCTATAATTTATTCAGAGAAAACAATGCAGCCAGTCTCAAATAAAACACAAACGGCTAGATTTAGAGTTTTGTCGGTAATGACCCGCGAAGCTAATGCCGGCTTTTTTCTGGCCGCACCATAAAAATAACTCTGGTATTGAGAGTCCACATAAAGGCTGCGTTAGGCTCCAAAAAAGGAGCGTAGAGCATATTTAACGCAGCTTCAACTCTCGATACCAGAGTTGCTTACGCAAGCGGCCAGCCTCAAAAACGTGCTCGTGCACGATTCCCCCATAGGAAACAATGGGGCTGTTTGAGCTGAAAAAAAACCTAACACCTGCAAAAAAGCCGCGTTCAGCTCCTAACGCAGCCCCATTGTTTGCTATGCGTAAACACTTCCTACGTCTGCACCTAACACTCTAACATGTACCCCGAGTCTAAACACCCCTAACCTTACACTTATTAACCCCTAATCTGTCGCCCCCGCTATCGCTGACCCCTGCATATTATTTTTAACCCCTAATCTGCCGCTCCGTAAACCGCCGCTACTTACATTATCCCTATGTACCCCTAATCTGCTGCCCCTAACACCGCCGACCCCTATGTTATATTTATTAACCCCTAATCTGCCCCCCACAACGTCGCCTCCACCTAACTACACTTATTAACCCCTAATCTGCCGAGCGGACCTGAGCGCTACTATAATAAAGTTATTAACCCCTAATCCGCCTCACTAACCCTATAATAAATAGTATTAACCCCTAATCTGCCCTCCCTAACATCGCCGACACCTAACTTCAATTATTAACCCCTAATCTGCCGACCGGAGCTCACCGCTATTCTAATAAATGGATTAACCCCTAAAGCTAAGTCTAACCCTAACACTAACACCCCCCTAAATTAAATATAATTTTAATCTAACGAAATTAATTAACTCTTATTAAATAAATTATTCATATTTAAAGCTAAATACTTACCTGTAAAATAAATCCTATTATAGCTACAATATAAATTATAATTATATTGTAGCTATTTTAGGATTAATATTTATTTTACAGGCAACTTTGTAATTATTTTAACCAGGTACAATAGCTATTAAATAGTTAAGAACTATTTAATAGTTACCTAGTTAAAATAATTACAAAATTACCTGTAAAATAAATCCTAACCTAAGTTACAATTAAACCTAACACTATACTATCATTAAATTAATTAAATAAAATACCTACAATTACCTACAATTAAACCTAACACTACACTATCAATACATTAATTAAATACAATATGTACAAATAACTACAATGAAATAAACTAAATAAAGTACAAAAAATAAAAAAGAACTAAGTTACAAAAAATAAAAAAATATTTACAAACATAAGAAAAATATTACAACAATTTTAAACTAATTACACCTACTCTAAGCCCCCTAATAAAATAACAAAGCCCCCCAAAATAAAAAATGCCCTACCCTATTCTAAATTACTAAAGTTAAAAGCTCTTTTACCTTACCAGCCCTGAACAGGGCCCTTTGCGGGGCATGCCCCAAAAAGTTCAGCTCTTTTTCCTGTAAAAAAAAACATACAATACCCCCCCAACATTACAACCCACCACCCACATACCCCTAATCTAACCCAAACCCCCCTTAAATAAACCTAACACTAAGCCCCTGAAGATCTTCCTACCTTGTCTTCACCCTGCCAGGTTCACCGATCGGTCCAGAAGAGCTCCTCCGATGTCCTGATCCAAGCCCAATCAGCCAATCAGATTGAGCTCGCATTCTATTGGCTGTTCCGATCAGCCAATAGAATGCGAGCTCAATCTGATTGGCTGATTGGATCAGCCAATCGGATTGAACTTGATTCTGATTGGCTGATTCCATCAGCCAATCAGAATATTCCTACCTTAATTCCGATTGGCTGATAGAATCCTATCAGCCAATCGGAATTCGAGGGACGCCATCTTGGATGACGTCATTTAAAGGAACCGTCATTCGTCGTTCAGTCGTCGGCCAGGATGGATGTTCCGCGTCGGAGGTCTTCAGGATGCTGCCGCTCCGCTCCAGATGGATGTCGATAGAAGATGCCGCCTGGATGAAGACTTCAATCGGATGGAAGACCTCTTCTGCCCCGCTTGGATGAAGACTTCAATCGGATGGAAGACCTCTTCTGCCCCGCTTGGATGAAGACTTCTACTGGATCATGGACATCTTCAGACCCCCGCTTGGGCTTGGATCAGGACATCGGAGGAGCTCTTCTGGACCGATCGGTGAACCTGGCAGGGTGAAGACAAGGTAGGAAGATCTTCAGGGGCTTAGTGTTAGGTTTATTTAAGGGGGGTTTGGGTTAGATTAGGGGTATGTGGGTGGTGGGTTGTAATGTTGGGGGGGGGTATTGTATGTTTTTATTTACAGGAAAAAGAGCTGAACTTTTTGGGGCATGCCCCGCAAAGGGCCCTGTTCAGGGCTGGTAAGGTAAAAGAGCTTTTAACTTTAGTAATTTAGAATAGGGTAGGGCATTTTTTATTTTGGGGGGCTTTGTTATTTTATTAGGGGGCTTAGAGTAGGTGTAATTAGTTTAAAATTGTTGTAATATTTTTCTTATGTTTGTAAATATTTTTTTATTTTTTGTAACTTAGTTCTTTTTTATTTTTTGTACTTTAGTTAGTTTATTTCATTGTAGTTATTTGTACATATTGTATTTAATTAATGTATTGATAGTGTAGTGTTAGGTTTAATTGTAGGTAATTGTAGGTATTTTATTTAATTAATTTAATGATAGTATAGTGTTAGGTTTAATTGTAACTTAGGTTAGGATTTATTTTACAGGTAATTTTGTTATTATTTTTACTAGGTAACTATTAAATAGTTCTTAACTATTTAATAGCTATTGTACCTGGTTAAAATAATTACAAAGTTGCCTGTAAAATAAATATTAATCCTAAAATAGCTACAATGTAATGATAATTTATATTGTAGCTATATTAGGATTTATTTTACAGGTAAGTATTTAGCTTTAAATAGGAATAATTTATTTAATAAGAGTTAATTAATTTCGTTAGATTTAAATTATATTTAACTTAGGGGGGTGTTAGTGTTAGGGTTAGACTTAGCTTTAGGGGTTAATACATTTATTAGAATAGAGGTGAGCTCCGGTCGGCAGATTAGGGGTTAATGTTTGAAGTTAGGTGTCGGCGATGTTAGGGAGGGCAGATTAGGGGTTAATAACTTTATTATAATATCGGTGCGGTCCGGTCGGCAGATTAGGGGTTAATAAGTGTAGGCAGGTGGAGGCGACGTTGAGGGCGGCAGATTAGGGGTTAATAAATATAATATAGGGGTCGGCGGTGTTAGGGGCAGCAGATTAGGGGTACATAGCTATAATGTAGGTGGCGGCGCTTTGCGGTCGGCAGATTAGGGGTTAATTATTGTAGGTAGCTGGCGGCGACATTGTGGGGGGCAGGTTAGGGGTTAATAAATATAATACAGGGGTCGGCGGTGTTAGGGGCAGCAGATTAGGGGTACATAAGTATAACGTAGGTGGCGGTTGGCAGATTAGGGGTTAAAAAAATTTAATCGCGTGGCGGCGATGTGGGGGGGCCTCGGTTTAGGGGTACATAGGTAGTTTATGGGTGTTAGTGTACTTTAGAGTACAGTAGTTAAGAGCTTTATGAACCGGCGTTAGCCCAGAAAGCTCTTAACTACTGACTTTTTTCCTGCGGCTGGAGTTTTGTCGTTAGATGTCTAACGCTCACTTCAGACACGACTCTAAATACCGGAGTTAGAAAGATCCCATTGAAAAGATAGGATACGCAATTGACGTAAGGGGATCTGCGGTATGGAAAAGTCGCGGCTGAAAAGTGAGCGTTAGACCCTTTTTTGAGTGACTCCAAATACCGGAGTTAGCCTAAAACCAGCGTTAGGAGCCTCTAACGCTGGTTTTCACGGCTAACGCCAAACTCCAAATCTAGGCCAAAGATAAGTCCCTCAGACTTCTCTAAACAATAAATACACAAAAAGATATGAGATAGCGCTAAATGCAGCTCATATCTATGAGCTGTTAGTAATCAGAATGAATTCCCATATACTGTATATACTGCTTATCAGTGACAGGAGGTTGATGACACCTGTAGTATACTATAATGTATGTATATGTTGTATCAATATATAATGATCTTGCTACTTATAAAATATAAAAACTGTGCAATGTAGCAATTAAAAAAATTACAACAATATATATAATATATATATATATATATATATATATATATATATATATATATATATATATATATATATATATGAAAATAATATAATATATAAGATATTAAAGGGACAGTCTAGTCCCCAAAAAACTTTCATGATTCAGATAGGGCATGTAATTTTAACAATTTTCCAATTTACTTTTATTACCATTTTTTCTTTGTTCTTTTGGTATTCTTAGTTGAAAGCTTAACCTAGGAGGTTCATATGCTAATTTCTTAGACCTTGAAGGCCGTCTCTTAAAGGGACGCTGAACCCAAATTTTCTCTCTCATGATTCAGATAGAGAATACACTTTTAAGCAACTTTCTAATTTACTTCTATTATCAATTATTCTTCCTTCTCTTGCTATCTTTATTTGAAAAAGAAGGCATCTAAACTAAGGAGCCAGCAAATGTTTGGTTTCAGAACCATGGACAGCACTGGTTTATTGGTGCTGTCCAATCAGTAAGGACAACCCAGGTTGTTCACCAAAAATGGGCCGGCATCTAAACTTACATTCTTGCTTTTCAAATAAACATACCAAGAGAATGAAAAAAAAATTGATAATAGGAGTAAATTAGAAAGTTGCTTAAAATTGCATGCTCTATCTGAATCACAAAAGAAAAAATTTGGGTACAGTGTCCCTTTAAGAATGCATTTTAACAGGTTTTTCACCACTAGAGGGTGTTAGTTCATGTTTTTCATATAGATAACACTGTGCTCGTGCACGTGAAGTTACCTGGGAGCCATCACTGATTGGCTAAACTGCAAGTCTGTCAAAGAACTGAAATAAAGGTGCAGTCTGCAGAGGCTTAGATACAAGATAATCACAGAGGTAAAAAAATATATAAATATAACTGTGTTGGTTATGCAAAACTAGGGAATGGGTAAAAAAGGGATTATCTATCTTTTAAAACAATAACAATTCTGGTGTAGACTGTCCCTTTAATAATGGATAATGATAATGAAAATCCTTTAAAATTCTAAAACGTTCTTAAAATGTTCTTATAATATTCTTAATCCCGATGAGTGATAATATTTCAATAGAAGGTGTTCCTGCACCGAATCAGATGTGCACTTACTTTCACAGACCTCAATCGATATGAGGTAAGTGGATGGTGTGTGTAGTCATTCACCTCCCAGAGTATGGATCCAGAAATTTGTGTGTCACGCACACTCCTCAGGTTTTGCTGTCTTTAATGTGAGAAACTTCCCTGCACTTCCAAATACTTTCCAATGGTAACTTCCTCGATATTTCGGTCGTAAGTGGTTCTAAAAACCATGGAAGAAGACACGAGCCAAAAGAGGCTTTAGATGTTCATGTGATATTTTCAAGTCAACCTTTCCCTTTCAAGTGATTCAGCATTTAAATAAGACAGCCCTCACAATTTCCTCAGCTCAGCAGAGTAAGTTCTGTGTAAAAAGTTGAGTATAACTTTTTACACAGAACTTACTCTGCTGAGCTGAGCCGTCTTATCTAAATGCTGAATCACTTGAAAGGGAAAGGTTGACATCTAAAGCCTCTTTTGGCTCGTGTTTTCTTCGATGGTTTTTAGAACCACTTATGACCGGAATATTGAGGAAGTTACCATTGGAAAGTGTTTGGAAATCCCGGGAAGTTTCTCACATTAAAGACAGCAAAACCTGACGAGTGTGCGTGACACACAAATTGCTGGATCCATACTCTGGGAGGTGAATGACTACACACACCATCCACTTACCTCATATCGATTGAGGTCTGTCAAAGTAAGTGCACATCTGATTGGCTGCGGGAACACTTTCTATTGGAATCTTATCACTCATTGGGATTAAGAATATTATAAGAACATTTTCAGAACGTTTTAGAATTTTAAAAAGGATTATCATTATCCATTATTAATATCTTATATATTATATTATATATATATTATATATATTGTTGTAATTTTTTTAATTGCTACATTGCACAGTTTTTATATTTTATAAGCAGCAATATCATTATATATTGATACAACATATACATACATTATAGTATACTACAGGTGTCATCAACCTCCTGTCACTGATAAGCAGTATATATATGGGAATTCATTCTGATTACTAACAGCTCATAGATATGAGTTGCATTTAGCGCTATCTCATATCTTTTTGTGTACTTATATTTAAATGTTTAAAAAAAATTAAATAAATAAATTATATATATATTAATATAAAATATATAGTATAGAGAACAAATGGTCAATATAAATGAAAATATAATTAGTAGAATATTGTCACTTCAAAAATATAGTGCAGACCCTATATAATGAAATGGAAACAGAAACTATAAGAAAAGAGAATGGGACATCTTATTAAATGTAACATCAAACAAGATAGGGAATAAATCACTCTTTTAAGCAATAAAAATATAAATATTTATTATGGTCACATAATAATGACACATATCATAAGGTCAAATGTGGGATATATATACCTCAAATTTATTGGTGATATAATAACATCAGTATGTACATTTGATACATTTTAGAAACAACATACATTGCCAATATACATAGCTAAAACCACGTGAGTAACAAAAATAACCCTTATGTAAGGCACATAAAACCTATGCCTAATTAAGTCATATAACATACCTTATATAGTGCATCACTACCACTACACCCCAGCTGCACACAGTACCCCCCAGACAAATATTAGGGAGCAAAAAACTGGACAGGTTCTATATAGGGATCTAAGTGGAGCGTGACACCTTAAAGGTATATACAGAAGGCAGTACGGCAGCAAAGCTATAATAGTAGCAAACAAATATACCATACACAAATCTGCAGATATAAAATGCAAACCAATCTTGATAAAGTATATAGGAAAGTTCTTTATCCTCCATAATATTCAACATGCAGTCTCTGCAAAAACTAGTCTTGAATTATATGATCCTCAACATTGCGGTATTTGCAAGAGACCTGCTAGTTTGAACGATGCAATTTTCCAAGATTGAAAACATCATATACAGTGTCAATGGTGTTTTACAAGAACTTATCTGGTATCCAGGCTCAGTCCCAGTGAAATTCAAGTCCGGAACAACTTCCTGAGCCGTAATGCAGAAAAGCAACATATAACCTTTGGATAGAGCACCTGTGTCCTGTGGCGTCTACAAACAGCATACTACCTTGTGTGGGTTACATCACGTGATCCTGTTGTCCAATGCCTACGCATGTTTCACCCCTAACGTCAAAATGATAAACGGGGCTTCATCAGGGCTATTGGATCCTATCCCCTGTATTGGAGTTTTTAACCATATTTACTCCGCCCACAAATTGAATAGTAACATTCTTTACCTTTAGAAGATACAAACATATAGGCAATATAATAAGCTTTGATACAATAAAAATAAAACTAAATGGCGCAAACCACGTAGGGTACAAAAATTGGAGGACAAAATGCACTAAGTCCGTGCATAAGAAAAAAATATAAAAATAAAAATATATATATATTTTAAATTACAAAGAGAACAGCCGAAACGGCTGCAATCGGAGCAAGGGCAAATCAGAAAGGAAAACATGACTAAGTGAACACCCTATATTGCTGTCCTTATCTAGAATACCAAGATAGCCAAAAAGAGCTCAAACCATATTTTTTAAGAGATGCACTAAACCAGAACATACAACTATATATATTTCATTTTAGTAAAGCTGGCTACAATTAAAACAGGGACAATTCAATAAATAGGCGATCACAAAAAGAATTATCCTATGAACCTGGCCATATCTAATTTTTCATTCAATCCTAGCGGGGATAGGGTATTGAGGGTGTATTGAAAAAATGATGTATTCGAAATTCTTTTTCACAATTACCAGAAAACACTTTAGTTCTTTTCATATATTCACGTCACACATTTGCCACATGGAAAATTGCCATTAGGTACGTGTTTTTTAATCCAATCGTGTTTAGAAGGGGATGGAACAAATTGACTACTGACAAGTCTATCTCTTATATTCATGGCTCGCTTGGCTGTCAGATTAGGGAACATCCCTACTTCAGAGGCTATATTTACATCGCTGGTCAGGACAGACCAGTGCTTTTGTAAAATCATTTTGATTGTTTTCCAATGACAGTTATAATTAGTAATCAGTCTAATCATGGAATCCTTTTTCTCTCATAGGATAATTCTTTTTGTGATCGCCTTCTTATTGAATTGTCCCTGTTTTAATTGTAGCCAGCTTTACTAAAATGAGATATATATAGTTGTATCTTCTGGTTTAGTGCATCTCTTTAAAAATATGGTTTGAGCTCTTTTTGGCTATATTGGTATTCTAGATAAGGACAGCAATATAGGGTGTTCACTTAGTGATTTTTTTCTTTCTGATTTGCCCTTGCTCCGATTGCAGCCGTTTCGGTTGTTCTCTTTGTAATTAAAAAAAAATATATATTTTTTTATTTTTATATTTTTTTCTTATGCACGGTCTTAGTGCATTTTGTCCTCCAATTTTTGTACCCTACGTGGTTTGCGCCATTTAGTTTTATTTTTATTGTATCAAAGCTTATTATATTGCCTATATGTTTGTATCTTCTAAAGGTAAAGAATGTTACTATTCAATTTGTGGGCGGAGTAAACATGGTTAAAAACTCCAATACAGGGGATAGGATCCAATAGCCCCGTCTATCATTTTGACGTTAGGGGTGAAACGTGCGTAGGCATTGGACAACAGGATCACGTGATGTAACCCACACGAGAAAGTACGCTGTTTGTAGACGCCACAGGACACAGGCGCTTTATCCAAAGGCTATATGTTGCTTTTCTGCATTACGGCTCAAGAAGTTGTTCCGCACTTGAATTTCACTGGGACTGAGCCTGGATACCAGATAAGTTCTTGTAAAACACCATTGACACTGTATATGATGTTTTCAATCTTGGAAAATTGCATCGTTCAAACTAGCAGGTCTCTTACAAATACCGCAATGTGGAGAGTCATATAATTCAAGACCCGTTTTTGCAGAGACTGCATGTTACATATTATGGAGGATAAAGAACTTTCCTATATACTTTATCAAGATTGGTTTGCATTTTATATCTGCAGATTTGTGTATGGTATATTTGTTTGCTACTATTATAGCCTTGGTGCCGTACTGCCTTCTGTATATACCTTTAAGGTGTCACGCTCCACTTAGATCCCTATATTGAACCTGTCCAGTTTTTTTCTCCCTGATATTTGTCTGGGGGGTACTGTGTGCAGCTGGGGGGTAGTGGTAGTGTGATGCACTATATAAGGTATGTTATATGACTTAATTAGGCATAGGTTTTATGTGCCTTACATAAGGGTTATTTCTGTTACTCACGTGATTTTAGCTATGAATATGGGCAATGTATGTTGTTTCTGAAATGTATTAAATGTACATAATATATATACATACATACATACATACAGTCCTCCAATGGATTCAGCACTCCCAAAGCCAAAAATACTTGCCAGCTGCCAGGGTGCAGCTGGCATGTACACAAATGAACTCCGATCAGGCACTCTCCGGTCTTTGAAACTTGTTTAGTATAGTATATATACATATATATATATATATATATATATATATATATATATATATATACATACACGCGTTTCACCTTTAGGCTCTGGAAATCAGCATATAAAGACTACTAAGGACTAGATTACGAGTGGAGTGTTAACTGTAGTGCACAACGGTTTTTCGATTTTTTCCGGCTTTTTGCGTGCTTCGAAAATAGCGTGCATATTACAAGTTATAAGTATACATGAAAGCGCAATCGCGATTTACGCTCATCAGGTTAGTGTTAATAAAGGATAGGGGAAGAAAAAGTAGCATACAACACAAAGTAAATGCTTGTAAAAGTACAGTTACAGTGTGTAAACATTTTCATTCAATATTAATATTTAATAATGGTTTTAACTGTGTATTTACTGCAAATTTTTCGCATTCCAATGTTCTTCATATAGGGAATATGTTCTAAGTAGTTTAATTAGATATTCCTAGATATATCTGTACCTATATATATATATATATCTAAATCACACATATATATATATATATATATATATATATATATATATATATTTATTTATTTATTATGGGTAAAGTCAGATATCGGGTAATCCTGGGATTACCTGGGTAAAATTGACATTACCCGAGCGGCTGTGGGTAAAACCTGATGTAAGATCATAAATCCCCTCAGAGTATATGCGCTTCAATGAGTCACTGCATCAAACATATGTACAATGCACTGTAATACCCCCATCTTCACTATCTTTTTTGCCTCCAGAGGATCAGCAGGGCACCCCCCTTTAACCCCCCAGGTAGCGGCAAAAAAATTGTGTAGATTGGGGAATTACAGTAGATTGGGCTTTACCCACAGCAGCTCGGGTAATTATATATAGTGTATATATATATATATATATATATATATATCACACAGAAGTCCAGCACTCACTTACAACCTCTCAGTTAAGATTAAAAGCAAAAATGGAAGAGTTAGTTACCGCATCTGGCCTAATGGGATAAGCCCAGGTACCACGTCAAGGTCTTTTCCAAAATAGCACTCTCAGGAAGCTGCACTGTCCCCGGAGCCACAGGCAGTTAACCCCAGACAGGTCTGGATGCAAGGCCCATAGGGAAAACTGGGGTTAACTGCCTGTAGCACTGGGGACAGTGCAGCTTCCTGAGAGTGCTATTGTGCACCCAGGGCTGTGCATGTTGCAGGGTCATGGGATGTGTACCCGGTCCGGTCTGAGAGTGCAGTCCCCTTCCGTGTTTTGTATATTTCTAGGGTGATTACATAAGCCTGTGCACCCTTCACTTGTTCCCAGTTTATTGGATTGAGAGCTTGCATTGTGTGGCTGTTTAGGGACTCGGGTTTTGGAAGAGACCTTGACGTGGTACCTAGGCTTATCCCATTTGGCCAGATGCGGTAACTAACTCTTCCATTTTTGCTTTTAATCTTAACTGAGAGCTTGTAAGTGAGTGCTGGACTTTCTCTGTGTGCTGTATTAATTTGTTTTGTAATTTTCCCTATGAGCCTTGCATCCAGACCTGTCTGGGGTTAACTGCCTGTGGCTCTGGGGACAGTGCAGTCCCCTTCAGTGTTTTATATATACTGTATATATATTTATATATTTACCACAAAATCATATATATATATATATATATATATATATATATATATCAATGAATAGAACATATTCTTCTATGTAAAAATCTTGAAATGTGAAATATTCATAATTCATGTCGGATGTAGTGCTCTTGAATAAACACAGTTGGCTTAGCACACGTGTATGGGTGCTAGGATTTTTTTCCAGTTTTCAAGGGAGAATACGTTAATGTGGCTGTGATATTCAAAGTGCAACTTTTTGCACACGTCTTATTTTTACTTTTAACTTGAATTCTCATTGCTCTCAAAAAGCCTCCATCTGGCGAAGTTAACATGCGAGCTGGAGCTCAAAATAGCACTCCACTTGTAATCTAACCCGAAGTGTATTATTTATAACACTTCTAGGAAATAAAGTAAATTCGCTTTTACAAATGAATTGCGAAAGGCACACTAATGGACTTGTTTTTCACATATGCTGCAAATATATACTTATTGTGCTGGTTCATATCTAAATGCATTTGGTTTTAAACCTCTTTTTCATGCAGTACATAAACACACATATAAATAAATTAATAAATAAACACACAAAACTATGGTTAAAATTCCTAATTTTCAAAGCTTTTTTGAAAAATTCTCTAAACTCTTAACAACTGTGTTTTCTTTGTTACTCATTGGAAACCGGAGTCCTTTGCTTTAATCAAGTGATGTAAACAATCTAAGGGGTAAATTTACCATTCCTGCAGACAGAAAGGTTCACAAGTAGGGAACCTGTCCGCCTGCAATCGCCAAGAGGCTTCTTGTGCAATGTAGCATGGTATGTCAATCACCCTGAATGAGCGAGTGTCAGGATGATTAATCATGCCACTTCTGAGGTGGTGGAGAGGAAAAAAGAAATTTATGTGGTAGCAGTCTCGCTTATGTGAGCCTGCTCCATATAGCCGAGAAAGCTGTGAATGCAGTTGAATAAATTTATCTCTAAATGTTGTCACTAGTATAAAAAAATCAAATCACTTGATATTCTAGATACCTGTGTTTCTACTTTATTAAGGGGGATAATGAGACAGCTTTTCTTATTCAAGGCTCCATTGCTGGTCCTCTGGAAAGCTCCAAAGGCAGTGTATCAACTTTGGGTTAAATGAGACCATGTCAGCCAATCCAGACCTGATACTGGTGTAATGCACCTTAGTGTGCATTTTCAGAGCAGGGAAAATTGCCTGAGGCAAGTAGGTATGCTTCACAACATCCCTTTATAGCCCTTTAAATTAGTAGGAATTCTGGGTCCTAACTTAAAAACATAATTTATGTAAGAACTTACCTGATAAATTTATTTCTTTCATATTGGCAAGAGTCCATGAGCTAGTGATGTATGGGATATACAATCCTACCAGGAGGGGCAAAGTTTCCCAAACCTCAAAATGCCTATAAATACACCCCTCACCACACCCACAATTCAGTTTAACGAATAGCCAAGTAGTGGGGTGATAAAGAAAGGAGTAAAAAAGCATCAACAAAGGAATTTGGAAATAATTGTGCTTTATAAAAAAAAAATCATAACCACCATAAAAAGGGAGGGCCTTATGGACTCTTGCCAATATGAAGAAATGAATTTATCAGGTAAGTTTTTACATAAATTATGTTTTCTTTCATGTAATTGGCAAGAGTCCATGAGCTAGTGACGTATGGGATAGCAATACCCAAGATGTGGAACTCTACGCAACAGTCACTAGAGAGGTAGGGATAAAAATAAAAATAGCCATTTTTTGCTGAAAAAAATAATCCACAACCCAAAATATAAGTTTATTCTCATGAATGAAAGGAAAAACTTAAAATATAAGCAGAAGAATCAAACTGAAACAGCTGCCTGAAGAACTTTTCTACCAAAAACTGCTTTCGAAGAAGCGAATACATCAAAACGGTAGAATTTAGCAAATGTATGCAAAGAAGACCAAGTAGCTGCTTTGCAAATCTGATCAACTGAAGCTTCATTCTTAAAAGCCCACGAAGTGGAGACTGATCTAGTAGAATGAGCTGTAATTCTCTGAGGCGGGGCTTGACCCGACTCCAAATAAGCTTGACGAATCAAAAGCTTTAGCCACGATGCCAAGGAAACGGCAGAAGTCTTCTGACCTTTCCTAGAACCAGAAAAGATAATAGACTAGAAGTCTTCCTGAAATCTTTAGTAACTTCAACATAATATTTCAAAGCTCTTACCACATCCAAAGAATGTAAGAATCTCTCCAAAGAACTCTTAGGATTAGGACACAAGGAAGGGACAACAATTTCTCTATTAATGTTGTTAGAATTCCCAACCTTAGGTAAGAATTTAAATGAAGTCCGCAAAACCCCCTTATCCTCCTAATGAAAAATCAGAAAAGGAGATTCACATGAAAGAGCAGATAATTCAGAAAGTCGTCTAGCAGAAGAGATGGCCAAAAGGAACAACACTTTCCAAGAAAGTAGTTTAATGTCCAAAGAATGCATAGGCTCAAATGAAGGAGCCTGTAAAGCATTCCAAACCAAATTAAGACTCCAAGGAGGAGAGATTGATTTAATGACAGGCTTGATACGAACCAAAGCATGTACAAAACAGTGAATATCAGGAAGTTTAGCAATCTTTCTGTGAAATAAGACAGAGCAGAGATTTGTCCCTTCAAGGAACTTGCAGACAAACCCTTATCCAAACCATCCTGAAGAAACTGTAAAATTCTAGGAATTCTAAAAAAATGTCAGGAGAATTTATGAAAAGAACACCATGAAATATAAGTCTTCCAAACTTGATAATAAATCTTTCTAGAAACAGATTTACAAGCCTGTAACATAGTATTAAATCACTGAGTCAGAGAAACCTCTATGACTAAGCACTAGGCGTTCAATTTCCATACCTTCAAATTTAATTATTTGAGATCCTGATGGAAAAACGGACCTTGAGACAGAAGGTCCAGCCTTAATGGAAGTGGCCAAGGTTGGCAACTGGACATCCGAACAAGATCCGCATACCAAAACCTGTGAGGCCATGCTGGAGCTACCAGCAACACAAACAATTGTTCCAAGATGATTTTGGAGATCACTCTTGGAAGAAGAACTAGAGGCTGGAAAATATAAGCAGTTTGGTAACACCAAGGAAGTGTCAACACATCCACTGCTTCGGCCTGAAGATCCCTGGACCTGGACAGGTACCTGGGAAGTTTCTTGTTTAGATGAGAAGCCATCAAATCTATTTCTGGAAGACCCCAATATTAGGGTTAACAAACTGAACAATCTGAGAAAACACATCTGGATGGAGGGACCCCACCCCTGGATGTAAAGTCTGACAGCTGAGATAATCCGCTTACTAATTGTCTACACCTGGGATATGTACTGCAGAAATTAGACAAGGATTCTGCCCAAGAAAGTATCCAAGATACTTCTTTCATAGCAAGGGGACTGTGAGTCCCACCCTGATGATTGACATATGCCACAGTTGAGATATTGTCTGTCTGAAAACAAATGAATGGTTCTCTCTTCAATAGAGGCCGAATATGAAGAGCCCTGGAAATTGCACGGAGTTCCAAAATATTGATTAGTAATCTTGCCTCTTGAGATTTTCAAACCCCTTGTGCTGTCAGAGATCCCCAAACAGCTTCCCAACCTGAAAGACTCTCATCTGCTGGGATCACAGTCCAGGTTGGACGAACAAAAGAGGCCCCTAGAAATATACAATGGTGATCTAACCACCAAGTCAGAGAAAGTCGAACATTGGGATTTAAGGATATTCATTGTGATATCCTTGTATAATCCCTGCACCATTGACTCAACATACAAAGCTGTAGAGTTCTCATATGAAAACGAGCAAAGGGGATCGCGTCCGATGCTGCAGTCATGAGACCTAAAACTTCCATGCACATAGCTACTGAAGGGAATGATTGAGACTGAAGGTTCCGACAAGCTGAAACCAATGTTAATCTTGTCTGTTAGAGACAGAGTCATGGACACTGAATCTATCTGGAAACCTAAAAAGATGACCCTTGTCTGAGGAATCAAGGAACTTTTTGGTAAATTGATCCTCAAACCATGTCTTTGAAGAAACAATACTAGTTGATTCGTGTGAGATTATGCAGAATATAAAAACGGAGCGAGTACCAAGATATCGTCCAAATAAGGAAACACCACAATACCCCGTTCTCTGATTACAGAGAGTAGGGCATCGAGAACCTTTGAAAAGATTCTTGGAGCTGTCGCTAGGTCAAATGGAAGAGCAACAGATTGGTAATGCTTGTCTAGAAAAGAGAATCTCAGAAACTGATAATGATCTGGATGAATCGGAATATGAAGATATGCATCCTGCAAGTCTATTGTGGACATATAATGCCCTTGCTGAACAAACGGCAGAATAGTCCTTATAGTCACCATTTTGAAAGTTGGTACTCTTACATAATGATTCAAAATTTTTAGATCCAGAACTGGTCTGAATGAATTTTCTTTCTTTGGCACAATGAATAGATTTGAATAAAACCCCAGACCCTGTTCCCGAAATGGAACTGGCATGATTACCCCTGAAAGCTCCAGGTCTGAACCACACTTCAGGAAAGCCTGAGCCTTTACTGGGATTCGTGAGAGAAAATATCTTCTCACAGGAGGTCTTACTCTAAATCCTATTCGATACCCCTGAGAGACAATACTCAGAATCCATTGATTTTGGACAGAATTTGTCCAAACATCCTTGAAAAATCTTAATCTGCCCCCTACCAGCTGAGCTGGAATGAGGGCCGCACCTTCATGCGGACTTGGGGGCTGGCTTTGGTTTCTTAAATGGCTTGGATTTATTCCAATTTGAAGAAGGTTTCCAATTGGAAACAGATTCCTTGGGGGAAGGATTAGGTTTCTGTTCCTTAATTTGTCGAAAGGAACGAAAATGATTAGAAGCTTTAGATTTACCCTTAGGTCTTTTATCCTGAGGCAAAAAAAACTCACTTCCCCCCAGTGACAGTTGAAATAATCGAATGCAACTGAGAACCAAATAACTTATTAGCTTGGAAAGAAAGAGATAGCAATCTAGACTTAGAAGTCATGTCAGCATTCCAAGATTTAAGCCACAAAGCTCTTCTAGCTAAAATAGCTAAAGACATAGATATAACATCAATTTTGATTATATCAAAAATGGCATCACAAATAAAATGATTAGCATGTTGAAGCAAGCAAACAATGCTAGACAAATCAGAATCCATTTCTTGTTGCGCTAAATTTTCCAACCAAAAAGTTGATGCAGCTGCAACATCAGCCAAAGAAATTGCAGGCCTGACAAGATGACCAGAATATAAATAGGCTTTCCTTAGATAAGATTCAAGTTTCCTATCTAAAGGATCTTTAAAAGAAGTACTATCTTCCATAGGAATAGTAGTACGTTTAGCAAGAGTAGAGATAGCCCCATCAACTTTGGGGATCTTTTCCCAAAACTCCAATGTAACTGCTGGCAAAGGATACAATTTTTTAAACCTTGAAGAAGGAATAAAAGAAGTACCAGGCCTATTCCATTCCTTTGAAATCATATCAGAAATAGCATCAGGAACTGGGAAAACCTCTGGAGTAACCACAGGTTTATAAACAGAATTTAAACGTTTACTAGTCTTAATAACAAGAGGACTAGTTTCCTCAATATCCAATGTAATCAACACTTCTTTTAACAAAGAACGAATGTACTCTATTTTAAATTAATAAGTAGATTTGTCAATGTCAATATCTGAGGAAGGATCTTCTGAATCAGATAGATCCTCATCAGAGGAGGATAATTCAGTATGTTGTCGGTCATTTGAAATTTCATCAACTTTATGAAAAGTTTTAAAAGACCTTTTACATTTATTAGAAGGTGGGATGGTAGACAAAGCCTTCTGAATAGAATCAGCAATAAAATCTTTTAAATTCACAGATATATCTTGTACATTAGACGTTGAAGGAACAACAACAGGGAATGCACTATTACTGATGGACACATTCTCTGCATGTTAAAGCTTATCATGACAACTATTACAAACCACAGCTGGAGAAATAATCTCCACAAGTTTACAACAAATGCACTTAGCTTTGATAGAACTGTTATCAGGCAGCAGGGTTCCAACAGTGATTTCTGAGACAGGATCAGATTGAGACATCTTGCAAATGTAAGAGAAAAAACAACATATAAAGCAAAATTATTAATTTCTTTATATGGCAGTTTCAGGAATGGGAGAAAATGCAAACAGCATTGCCCTTTGATAGAGAAAAAAGGCAAGAGGCATATAGGAATGGGATTTTAAATAATTAAAATATTTGGCGCCAAGTATGACGCACAACACAAACAGAAATTATTTTTTGTAAATGACACACTTGCGTCATCAAAGATGCAACCTTGTGAAAGGACTCGGCGTCGACTAAGACGCCGGAAATGACGAATTTGCGTCATCGAACGTAACTTTGCTCCTAAAAAATCTTGCGCCTAAAATGACGCAATATACTTTGGCATTTTGCACCCTTGCGAGCCTAATTTTGCCCGCAAATTAAAAAGAACAGTCAATTGAAAAAAGACTATACAACAGGTAAGAAATTTTTTTTCCTAAAAAATGCATTTCCCAGATATGAAACTGACAGTCTGCAAAAGGAAATATACTTAAACCTGACTCATGGCAAATATAAGTAAAATACATATTTTTAGAACTTTATATAAATACATAAAGTGCCAAACCATAGCTGAGAGTGTCTTAAGTAATGAAAAACATACTTACCAAAAGACACCCATCCACATATAGCAGATAGCCAAACCAGTACTGAAACGATTATCAGTAGAGGTAATGGAATATGAGAGTATATCGTCGATCTGAAAAGGGAGGAAGGAGATGAATCTCTACGACCGATAACAGAGAACCTATGAAATAGATCTCCCGTGAGGAAAACAATTGCATTCAATAGGTAATACTCCCTTCACATCCCTCTGACATTCACTGTACTCTGAGAGGAATTGGGCTTCAAAATGATGAGAAGCGCATATCAACGTAGAAATCTTAGCACAAACTTACTTCACCACCTCCATAGGAGGCAAAGTTTGTAAAACTGAATTGTGGGTGTGGTGAGGGGTGTATTTATAGGCATTTTGAGGTTTGGGAAACTTTGCCCCTCCTGGTAGGATTGTATATCCCATACGTCACTAGCTCATGGACTCTTGCCAATTATATGAAAGAAAAAGGTGTTATGACCACACAGCCTCTATGATTATCAAATGGGATATACAAAAATGTTGGACAACCAATACGTGACAAAGGATCCAGTGGATAGAGTCATGACTAGACTTGATATCGGTCCTCATAGCCCTATCAACAACAGGCCTAAAACATGTGGCTCCTCAGCACCCATCAGAATATCATCAAACATCAGATGACACTCTGTAGACCTCTTGTCAGCCATTTTTCCACATCCGAGTTTTTCTCAGATCTCATAGCTTAACATGTCCTTTGTCAGCTATATTCCCACATCACACCTGAGATCAGACCCCAAGGTTCTGCAGCACCTGCCAGCTCAATATGCCCCTAATACCCTCAGATCAGACCCCATGACTAGCAGCCCCACCCAGCCACATGCCCACACCAGACCTCTGGCAAGACCCCATGTCTCTGCATCCCTTGTCAGCTACATAGCCACACCAAACCTCCAATCAGATCCCATGCCACTTCAGCCCCTCTCAGCAACATGCCCACACCAGACTCCATGGCTCTTCTTACCCACACCAAACCTCCAATCAGATCCTATGCCACTCTAGCACCACTTAGCCCCATGCCCACACCAACCCTCCAATCAGATCCCATGCCACTCCAGCACCTGTCAGCCATATGTCCACACCATATTTCTTATGAGATCCCATGACTCTACAGCACCTCTCCTCCATATGCCAATACCAGACCTCTGATCAGATCACATGGTCCTACAGCTTCTGTCAGCAATATTCCAACACCAGACCTCTGATCAGACCCATGCCCCTTCAGCCCTTTTCACCAAAATGACAGCATTGGTCCTTATATCAGAACCAATTTACTTGTAGCCTCTGTGAACTACTTGCCTACATCAGGCCTAGGATTTTACCTCAATGCCTTGTAACCCATCTATAGCCATATGTACACTTGAGATCATATTTGAGTGCTGTAGTACCTGTAGCACCCCCAGAAACACTAGTACATTTATCAAATGCTTTTACTTTCACAATATTGAAAATGTTCCTGAACAGATCAGAATTGGGCAGCACATTTACAATCCCATCATGTCAACACAAGTTTTTTGCTCCTAGTATTTGGGTCACGGTCATCTTGTCCAATTACCATTCCCTAGTTTGTATATATCTATTATTTCATATTTGTACAATTACTATCCCTTAAAAAAATCTGCTTAGATAACCCCCACAATTTATTTTAGAATTGCAGTAGTATCACTTATGGAGCTTCAGAATCTATTTGAAATGATAGCACCATTTGGATTCCAGGGCTAGGAAAACTGTCTCGAAACAGATTGTCTGTAACAACCCTGACTTCATTTTTATTTAACCAAAAAGTAGAAAAGGCCAGTACAATTCTACTATTCATAATACTGTACCAGCAATATCTTCTTTACTCTTATATTCTTATATATATATATATATATATATATATATATATATATATATATATATATATATATATATAGAGAGAGAGAGAGAGAGAGAGAGAGAAAAAATAATTTAGCTAGAAATACATATGTTTGAGTGTGTGTGCATGCGTGTGTGCACACATGTGTATGTATGTATAGTGTGTGCGTGAGTGTGTGTGTATATATGTGTGTGTATATGTGCGCATGTATGTGTGTACATGTGTGTTTGTGTGTATATGTGTGTGTGTTGATAAATAATTTAATAAACTTTTCTAGCAGATTGCGATCAACCACTTGATTGGGTGCATAAACTCTGCCAATAACGTTAGTTTTTTGCCATTAAATTTCCTAGGTTTTGAATAAAAAAAAATGTATATCTTTGTTTGTGCATGTGGTTATGGAGTATATATATTGTTTGTGCAGGTCATGTGTGTAGTGTTTGTTTAAGGTATGTGTGTAGTGTTTGTGTAGGACATGTGTGTAGTGTTTGTGTATGACATGTGTGTAGTGTTTGTGTAGGGCATGTGTGTAGTGTTTGTGTAGGGCATGTGTGCAGTGTTTGTGTGGTGTGTGTATAGTTGTGTTGCACCATACAGTCCAAAGTTCCAATATGCATTTTGATATACTTTTGAACATATAATTTTTTTTCCTAAATGGCTGTGTGTTAAATTCACTAACGTGGTTGTGTTCTCTATAATACTGTTACCATTGTGTTATTTTACCCACGTGTAATATAAGGTACTATTCAATATAGATATAAAATAATACATATTTATGCTATTTATGCTGATTAGCACTTATGTTTTGTTTGTTTTTTCCCTTGAAAGGTGGCAACTTAGGGTTTCATAGAATATTCAGTAACTATATTTCCCAGAATAAGGTAATGGAGAGTGTTCTATCATTACGTACATTGGTCTTGCTTCAGAACATATAGCCAGATGTCTGCCTTCAATTTTATGCTTTTTTCATTCATTACCATTTTATTAGGTCTCATGGGTTTTGATTTATTTCTTTTTAGTTTATTCCCACGTGTTATATATTATTAATGGATAGTACCAAATTTACGATCTGGATTTTTTTCTGAAAATACTTTATCTCAATCTGTGCACTATAATGATACCCTTAGTGATTAAAAATGCCTTTTGAAGAGGTCGGTGTGTTCCCTTGGAACACAAATTTTATAAGCGTTTTCTAGTAAGTAATAAAAGTTATTAAAGGCACAATATATTGTGTATTGTGTTTAGCAAACATCTATCATAAGGGTATTCTAAAATGTACTTCATATTTTCAGGGGGAAGGTATACCATAATTTTATAAAACTAGCATAGAAGTTGAAGTATATTGTGGAAGTTGTACCTTTAACCCCCACAAGAAGATCAGACAGGGGGGTACAGTTCATGTCATCCATAATTATGTCAAGGGTTCATTATGTCTTTTGTGGGCCTTAGGCTTTTTTTTTTTTTTTTTTTGCCTTTATAAACCCATTTTTATGGATGGGTGGATGTGTTTATATTCAAATTTGAATGTTAGAATTAATTTTATTGTAGAAATTCGATTTACATAATCAAACGTTGATAAGAATGAATATTCTTAAAAATTCTATAATCGAATGATATTTACAGTTTTCAAATGTCACTTTCGATTTTTGAATGTTTATAATTAGATTGAATGTCCACATTCAAAAAATTTTATGTAATAGATTTAACAAATACTATTCAGAAGTTCAATAGTTCATGTGGTAAGGAATTTAGTAAATTGATAAATAATAATTAATAAATAATAGACACAAATATATCAATTCAAAAATTGCATAATTCCAATATTACGTTTAAAGAAAGCATTAGAAATACTATTACAAATATATAAATTAAAACTTTTCGAATTAGAATATTGCACAATTCGAATTGAATTATTAAAAATATGAATCAAATATTACATTAAAAAAAAGCATTAGAAATACTGTTACATTAACCCCTTAATGACCGAGGACGTGCAGGGTACGTCCTCAGAAAAAAGGCAGTTAATGCCTGAGAACGTACCCTGCACGTCCTCGGTGTGGAAAGCAGCTGGAAGCGATCCTGCTCGCTTCCAGCTGCTTTCCGGTTATTGCAGTGATGCCTCGATATGGAGGCATCCTGCAATAACCTTAGATGGCCATCCGATGCAGAGAGAGCCACTCTGTGGCCCTCTCTGCACCGGACATCGATGGCCGGTATCGTTGGTGGGTAGGAGCCGGTGTGGGAGGTGGGTGGCGGCCATCGATGGCCCTTGTCATGTGGAGGGGGGGCGGGATCGTGGGCGTGCAAGTCCGGGCGCGCGGGGGCGTGCGCACGTGCACGAGGGGGCGCGCGCGGGGGCGCGCCGGGGCAGGGAACGGGTGGGGACCGCTGCACTACAGAAAAAAATGTGTCCCAAAATAAAAGTGGGACGAGTAATTTTAAAAAAAACACCTTATTCGGTATTTAGGTGGTGGGGGTTGGTCCGGGGGGGGAAATAACAAAAATAAAAATTAAATAAATATTTGATTGTGCAAAATGGGTACTGGCAGACAGCTGCCAGTACCCAAGATGGCCCCCAATAAGGCAGAGGGGGAGGCTTAGAGAGCTGTTTTGGGGGGGATCAGGGAGGTTGGGGGCTAAGGGGGGATCCTAAACACAGCATATGTAAATATGTTTTTTTTTTTTTTCTTTTTTAAAAAAAAAAAATCTTTTATTTTAGTACTGGCAGACTTTCTGCCAGTACTTAAGATGGCGGGGACAATAGTGGGGTGGGGGAGGGAAGGGAGCTGTTTGGGAGGGATCAGGGGGTGGGATGTGTCAGGTGGGAGGCTGAACTCTACACTAAAGCTAAAATTAACCCTGCAAGCTCCCTACACACTACCTAATTAACCCCTTCACTGCTAGCCATAATACACGTGTGATGCGCAGCAGCATTTAGCGACTTTCTAATTACCAAAAAGCAACGCCAAAGTCATATATGTCTGCTATTTCTGAACAAAGGGCATCCCAGAGAAGCATTTACAACCATTTGTGCCATAATTGCACAAGCTGTTTGTAAATAATTTCAGTGAGAAACCTAAAATTGTGAAAAAATTAACGTTTTTTTTTAATTTGATCGCATTTGGCGGTGAAATGGTGGCATGAAATATACCAAAATGGGCCTATATCAATACTTGGGGTTGTCTACTACACTACACTAAAGCTAAAATTAACCCTAGAAGCTCCCTACATGCTCCCTAATTAACCTCTTCACTGCTGGGCATAATACGCGTATTTTGCGCAGGGGCATTTAGCAGCCTTCTAATTACCAAAAAGCAAAGCCAAAGCCATATATGTCTGCTATTTCTGAACAAAGGGGATCCCAGAGAAGCATTTACAACCATTTATGCTATAATTGCATAAGTTGTTTGTAAATAATTTCAGTGAGAAACCTAAAGTTTGTGAAAATATTTGTGAAAAAGTGAAAAAAAATTTTTATTTGATCGCATTTGGCGGTGAAATGGTGGCATGAAATATACCAAAATGGGCCTAGATCAATACTTTGGGATGTCTTCTAAAAAAAAATATATACATGTCAATGGATATTCAGGGATTCCTGAAAGATATTAGTGTTCCAATGTAACTAGCGCTAATTTTTGAAAAAAAAGTGGTTTGGAAATAGCAAAGTGCTACTTGTATTTATGGCCCTATAACTTGCAAAAAAAGCAAAGAACATGTAAACATTGGATATTTCTAAACTCAGGACAAAATTTAGAAACTATTTAGCATGGGTGTTTTTTGGTGGTTGTAGATGTGTAACAGATTTTGGGGGTCAAAGTTAGAAAAAATGTGTTTTTTTCCATTTTTTCCTCATATTTTATAATGTTTTTTATAGTAAATTATAAGATATGATGAAAATTATGGTATCTTTTGAAAGTCAATTTAATGGCGAGAAAAACGGTATATAATATGTGTGGGTACAGTAAATGAGTAAGAGGAAAATTACAGCTAAACACAAACACCACAAAAATGTAAAAATAGCCTTGGTCCCAAACGGACAGAAAATGGAAAAGTGCTGCGGTCATTAAGGGGTTAAACAAATGTTAGAATGTTGTTAAAACATTTAAAATTTGAAACGAACGAATGTGTTAACATTTGTTTCATTTTTCGAATGTTGTGAAACATTCGCCCATCCCTACCCATTTCTTGCTAATATTTTAAACTGCATTTGTATAATGTTGACTGTAATTCAGGCTGGGTTATATTTGCAATTATACTAATGTATTAAAGTATGCATCTCGTTTATTTCATGAAGTAAACTGTACTAATGCTAAGTGAGTTTTATATCCATCTTCATTCGGTTGGTGCCTATGGCTGAGTACTGGTGTCAATAAATGGGACAGTTGGGGGCTGTTTATCTTGCTATATAGGGTTTTAGATGTGAAGAAGATATATCTACATTAGAATATAAAGCTCAAAAACAAAGCCCAAACATATTTTAAGAGTTTTCTCTACAAACCAGTGAGGTGTTGATTAGTAGGTCCTAAGGGTCAATATTGATACGATGAAATGCTCTAACAAATGAGAGCATGTATTGTTTTTTCACTTTAATGGCTGCCCTGTAAATGTATATGAAACTCCAAATGTTTCTTTCAAAATTCAGATACAAAATACAATTTTAAACAACTTTCCAATTTACTTTTATTATCTAATTTGCTTTATTCTCTTAGTATTCTTTGTTGAAAAAACAGCAATACACATGAGTGAGCCAATAACATGAGGCAAATATTTGTAGCCACCAATCCTCAGCTGCTTAGACTACCTAGTTATGCTTTTCAACAAAGGATTCAAGGAGAACGACACAAATTAGATAATAGAAGTAAATTGGTTCTCTCTAAATCATGAAAGAAAAAAATGTGGGTTTCATGTCCCTTTTTAAGCGTACGTATTTGTACAATTTTTTTTTATTTATTTTTTTTATTTATTATATTTTCATTTTACATAAGGTGTCATACAGTCTTTGTACATCATTTAAGTAGGACATTATATCCAAATCAACTGTTTCGATAATAGTACATAACCAACTTAAAACTAACTCAGTGTTCCATAAGTAATAAATATTACACATCAATGTTACATTACTCAGAATCATAAGAGACATTTATCTTATCTTATATCTCTTGCTATGCTAACTTACCCATTGTCGGTGTACCTCTGCTGGATCACTCTCGGTTCCCGAGCCGGGAGGAGAGGGGGAAACAGGCCAGTCCTCCATCCAATGGTTTCTTTACTTATGTAAGTTTTACTATTGTGCTGCATATTGTGTTGGTGGATGTATGCTTTCCCATAGGAATTTGGCATCTAAGAAAAATGGGAGCTTGCCCCTCTTTAAGAACCCATATTCCTCTAGACTTATGAGTTCAGTAGTTCTATCTAACCACATCTTTTTAGTTGGGGAAAGTGGTGTCTTCCAAGCTCTGGCAATTAAGGATCGGGCTCCATTCAGTCCTATTTGAATTATAAGGGATCTCAATTTGCATGTGATGTGAGTAGCGTCATTTAGTAATGCTATTCTAGCTGTTAGTCGGAGCCCTTCTCCCACTAGTGTCTGAAAGTCTGTCTCCACCTCCCTCCACATTCTTGCTATTATGGGACAGTCCCACCACATGTGTAACAAACTTCCCTGTTCGCCACATCCTCTCCAGCACATACGTGAAGAGTCAGGGTATATGGTGCTCAGTCTAGTCGGGGTTAAATACCAGCGGGATAGAAGCTTGTAATTCATTTCGAGTATTTGTGGGGAAGAGGATGATTTTTTCGTTCTTTGAAATATGATGTGCCAGGCTTCTCTATCAATATCTATGTGGAGGTCGAGTTCCCATTTGGCCGTGAAACTTGGCAGTGTATTGTTTTGAGATTCTAGTAGAAGACAGCGAGACCGGGATAGAGAGCCCGGAATCGCTTCCTCCCTGTCACATAGTTTTTCAAAAGGGGTGAGTTGGCGAAGGAACTCCTGCCTATGGGGGGTTGTATGTAGGAAATGTTGAAGCTGTGCAAATTTGAGCCATTGTGCGTACCGTCCGTCTGCTATAGTCTTCAGTCTGTGTCTGTCCATTAATTTCCCATTCTCCAAGAATCTGTTTAGTGGGATTGTGTACCCCCATTCTCTGCAACCCCTAAATCCATTATCTAAGCCCCCTGTAATTTCTGTGTTAAGAGCTATTGGGAATAATGGGGATCTAACAGAAGATATATGAGGATACAGGGTTTTTATTCTCTCCCATTCTTTAAAAAAATGTTTGTGTAGATCTAGGAGTCCGCATTGTTTTGGTCTGAGATCCGGAGGGACCCAACATAATGCCCTCACGAAAGGGACCTGTAATATATGGGAGTCAATTGACACCCACGCTTTATGTGATGTTGATCCGTGCCAGTCTAGTACCCTTTGGAGAGTTACCGCGTGATAGTACTCATCTAGTTTGGGCAGTCCTACTCCGCCTGAGATTGTGGACCTATATAAAGTATGTCTATTAACCCTGGGTCTGATCTTGCCCCAGACATAGTTGTTTATCTGTCCTTGTACCCGTGTTAAGAACCAGGTGGGAAGGTGTATTGGGAGGGCTTGCAGTAAATATAGAATCTTGGGTAATGTTGTCATTTTAATGGAATGTATCCTACCCCACCACGTAAGCGTTTTGGTTGCCCAAGTGTTAAGGTCTCTAGATATTAAGTTAAATAAGGACTCGTAATTTTTCTTAAAGAGAGTGAGGGGGTTAGGGGTGAGATGTATACCCAAATATTTGACTGACTCTAACTGTAAACGTAAGGGGCATATTTGTGAAAGTTTACGAAAGGCTGGTGGGCTGAGTGAAATGTTTAGTACCTCTGACTTGGTTTGATTTACTAAAAAATGTGAGTATGTGCCAAATCTTTTAATCTCACTAAGTATTACTGGTATAGTGCTACTAGGAGAAGTTACTGAGAAAAGGACATCGTCCGCATACATTGCAATTTTAAATTCATTAGGTCCTATTGTGATACCTTTTATTTCTCTGTTTTTGCGTATGTGGGCTGCAAATACTTCCATTGTTAATATAAACAGGATAGGCGAAAGAGGGCACCCTTGCCGTGTGCCGTTTCGAATGGGAAATGGATCTGAGAGCATGCTATTTACTCGTACTCTGGCGCTGGGGTATGTATAAAGACTACCAACTCTCTCAGTCAACTTGGGTCCGAAACCAAATATCTCTAGTGTTTTTTTGAGAAAAAGCCAATTTGTTCTATCGAATGCTTTTTCAGCATCCGTTGTCATTATCACTGCTGGTATATCATGAGCTTTCGCATATGAAGATAGCAATAAAGCCCGTATTGTATTGTCTCGTGCTTCACGACGAGGCGTGAAGCCGACCTGGTCAGTATGTATTATGTCATTCAACACTGTGTTAATGCGGTTTGCTATAATTTTACTAAATATCTTTATGTCCGAGTTGAGTAGAGAAATGGGCCTGTAACTACCTGGTAATTCCTGTGGCTTATCTGGTTTTAATATGACCGCTATGTGTGCCAATAGCATGTCTGGCGAGAATTTTAAGTCACCGTCTATTGCCTCGAACATTGTCAAGAGGTGGAGGGCTAGGAGAAGCTTAAAAGTTTTATAGTACGAATTGGTGAACCCATCAGGGCCTGGGCTTTTCCCCCCTGGGAGATGGGAGATAACAGTCAGGACCTCTTTTAGAGTTATTGGCATATCTAAGTCTCTTTTTTGTGTTTCTGTCAAGGGGTTAAGGCCAGCAGCCTGAATATACTCTTCCATTCCCTCCATGTGTTTCTGGGTGTCTAATTGTTCTAAGTTGTATAGTCTAGCATAAAATTTTTTGAAGCATTCTGCTATGTCTCTACTGTCATGGGTCTCTGTCCCGTCCTGTTTATGTATTTTGTATACATGCGTTTGGCCAGTCTTAGTCCTCAAAGCTTTTGCTAACATTGAGCCTGTTTTATTTCCCTCAAAAAAGAATGTTTTCCTTAGTTTTAGTGCCAGCCTCTGAGCCTCCTTCGTGAGTATATTGTTGAGATCCTTCCTAGTGTTAGTTATTAGTGATAGGAGGTTTGAATCTGTTGGTCGTTGTTTATGTTCTATTTCTAAATCCTGTAACTTAGAGACTAGTGAGTTTTTTGCCAAATTATGTACTTTTTTAATGTAAGCTCTATGTTTAATGCATTCCCCTCGAATTACCGCCTTGTGTGCTTCCCAGATGTTAAGTGGTGATACCTCTGTATTAGTGTTAAACTGGAAATACTCAGTGATAGATGTAGTTAGGGATTGGCACGTTGGGGGGTGGCGTAAAAGGTATTCGTCTAATCTCCAGATATAAGGACTAACCGGAGCTTCAGGCCAATTTAGATAGATAGAGACTGCTGAGTGATCAGCCCACGTGGTTGGTTGGATGTCGGAGTCGTCAACCAGGGATAGATTTGACTGGTCTATAAAGAGGTAGTCTAGCCGTGAATAGGAAGCCCAGGGGTGGGAGTAGAATGTATAGTTCCGTTGTTGGGGGTGTTGTATCCTCCAAATGTCTATTAATCCTAATTGTCGAAAGCTATGATATACTGAATCTGGGGGTCTATGAGCTATATTTGTGTTGTGGGATGTCGTGTCTAGCAGAGGGTCCATAGTCACGTTGAGATCTCCTCCCAGAATCAATAGGCCTTTCTTATTTTCTAGGACTAATGAGAGCAGTCTCTTAAAAAAGGGTGTCCTATTAGCGTTTGGTGCATATACGTTAACTAACGTCACGGGTCTGTTATGTATTAAACCAGTTACTATGAGTATTCTACCTTCCTTATCCCCCACTTTACTTATCAGCTGGAAGGGTGTATTGCGGTTTATCAAGATACCCACCCCGTTTTTTTTCTTCTCATTGGAATTAAAGTACCCCGTGGGGAACTTTCGGGAATGGAATTTGGGTTCTGAGCTTTTTGCAAAATGGGTTTCCTGTATAAATATGACCGAGCTATCTTGCCTCGCAAACCAGTTTAGCGCTATAGATCTCTTTGAGGGGGAATTTAGTCCTTTAGTGTTCTGTGATAATATGCAGATTTTTCTATGCATTGTGTCTTACTAAAAAATAAGTGTGTAGTCTTACCTTGCAGAATGTTACCGTCCCCTGAAGGTGTTTGGCTCTCCCCCCGGCCCAGAGGACCACGAGAAATCCTGGGTAGTTGCAAGAGATAACCTTTGTATCATAGCAATGTTTCTGTAATTGAATCAAAAGGAACACTTTAATACCAAATAACTTTTTAACAACAAACTTAACAATAATAATTTCTAACTTATCGTAGAGCCTCATACTAGTACGAATGGGAGGAAACAGCAGTCTTAAAGCTGCTGCCGCTCCTGCCTTTTAAATAAAAATTGCATGTGAGTCCAATGCTTGAATGTTTATATCTGGGTTCTTGACTATTCATTTATAGTAGAAGTGGGGGTAAAAGGGAGGGAGAGGGAAACATTTATAAAACGGTTATGGGTATTAAGTGGCCCATTTCTACTTCATGGGTCTTGCAATTACAAAACCTGTAAATATCATTATTTAAATCTTCATGGTGGGACTGTGTCTTTAGAGTCTTTATGTGCATGTTTCGGCGTCGTCAGTTTGTTTTTCCGCTGGACCGTTGTCCATTTCTGCCTCTGCGTTCTTGATGGTGGGGGTTGTGTTGGATCTTCTGTCTGCCTTTCGTTACCCTCTTCAAGTATTTTTGGTTGTGTAATGTTTAGTTTCGTGCAGAAAGAGTCCAAATCTTCTAGATCTCTGTAAATGGCTTCTTTATTGTCCTTTAGTGCTCTCAAGGAGAAGGGGAATCCCCACCTGTATGGTATCCCTAGTTTTCTTAGATGTGTTGTTAAGAATCCCACTTCTCTGCGTTTTGATAGAGTAATAGGGCTTAAGTCTGCGTATATTTGAAGGGCAGTGTCTAAATAGCAGACCGGTGACTTTTTTCTTGCTGCTGCCAAGATGTTCTCCTTGTCTTGAAAATAATGGCATTTTAAGATGACATCTCTAGGTGGTGCAGAGGGCTGTGGTTTCGGCCTCAACGCCCTGTGGGCTCTGTCTAATAGTATGTCTTTGTCTGGGTCTGTGTCAAGCAGGAAGCGAAATAAGTTCTGCAGGTATTGTGGTAGCGCAGTGGGCAGGGTGGTTTCCGGGATTCCCCTGATTCTTAAATTCTGTCTATGTCCCCTGTTGTCCAGATCTTCAATCTGGCTCTGCAGATGTGTAATCTCTGTGGCCTGGTGTTGAAGCTGCATTGTTGTGAGATTTGTGCTTTCCGATACTTCTTCAGCATATTCTTCAAGCTGTACTACTCTATTTCCCAACTCAGTGATGTCCTTTTTCACTTCCGCCAGACCATCTCGTATTATTTGACTGACTTGTTGCATAAAGGCTGTAAAATCTTCTTTGGAGGGTAGTGCACTCAGGTCTGCTCTAGTAAGGGGAGATTCATCTTCAGGAGAGATGTCATCTGCACTGCCCTCCTCTGTCTCAGAGATGGGAGAGGTCGGTGAAGCTGCACTAGGTGCAACTACCGTCTTAAAGAAAGAGTTCATCTTAGAGCCCGCAGAACTTGCTGGTTTTTGAGGCTTATCCATCTTTTGTTGTCTTCTAGACGCCATGTTTGTGTGGTTGCTCAGTATAGTACAGATATCAGGTGGTAGGATGCGTTGTGAGGAGCAGCCGTTTAGTTAAATTATACCTCTTTGTCCTAGAAAGTTCACTTCATAAATAAAGGTACTCCCTGTGGTTATAATTATTACGTTTGCATGCACTTTTCTTTCCTCTTTATTGGTTGAGTATTGTGAGTATCTCAGTATTCTGTTTAGGATTGGTGTAACTGCTATCGACTGCTAGCTTGTTTGAGTGGTATGAGTGTGGTAGTCTCTGAATAGCAGCCCACTGTTTAGTCTCTTAATGTTCTTGATGAAGACTGTGATCCAAGAAATGGTGTGCTGTTAGGGTTATTCCCAGTGTACTGAGATTGCATGCCCCACGTTCTGTAATGTGTGATTGCTGGGGTTGTCTTGTATTCAGTTTAAACCATTACTTTCTTCTGTGTAACTGCGGAGTTGTGTTTGAGGCCTGACATAATTTAACCAGATTTGACATGACCGCTGTCCCCTGTTGACTTGTCTGTACCATATAAGTGTATAAGTCTCTATGTTGCTGTTCTCAGGCCTCTTATGTTCCCGGGGAAGAACTATAAACTAAACAATGAGTTGCAGAAAAAAGGTTCTCACCTCCGGCTCTCTCTATTCATGTCACTTTTATGTCAGGCGCCATAACGGCTGATCTATCTGGTTGCTTAGCGTGGCGGGCCCCCACCTTTCTCTCAAATTACCCTTCAAGGTTGTACGGCAGTTACATCTCTTTGTTCTCGGCACCGGTGTGTTGCCCCATTTGTCACTGAAGTTCCGGAAAGGTCGGAGCTATACCCCTCTCTTCTCCTCTGCACTGTTAAGCTCCGGCGATAATGGCGATTCGCGCCACTGACAGGATTTCACAGGGCCCGAGTTTCAGCAGTTCAGGGATTAGTATCTTTGCCCCCGGTGGGTTGTCAGATTCTCACATGACGGGGTTTTGTCCCTCAGAGGTTCAGCTTTCACTTGCCCAGTTGTGGACTTAGATATCCTCTCCTGGACTGTCGATAAATGTTGCGGCAGGAGTCAGCTACTCGGAGCACTATATTTTTGCGGCCATGCTGGTCCGTGGCCGGCTCCGCCCTCCCAAAAAGACATCTGTACAATTTTTTAATGAATAGAATGTGCAGTTCCATTTATAAATGTAATTACCTTTTTAACTAAAATGTGATTGTAATCTAGATTTATTTTGAGGCGTTATTTTAGTATAAATATATAGGACCAGATTTATTAAGTGACGGAGCATCGACGGCTGCAGGTTAGCA